>NW_017804531.1:997159-1040675 GCF_001625305.1 Branchiostoma belcheri
TATATACAAAGATCGGGTTTTAAACAATAGCTGCAGCGCACGAGGTACAAAAGATTGTTTGTGTCTTTTCGTTTTACTAGATGTTAAGAAAGTGACCGTGTAACAGTGGGGGGTTCACAGGCGCTACAAACTGACCCGGCCGATCGGTCTAGGCCTTTTAGCCGAGTGGTTTGAGCGTCGGGATTTGAAGCTGGTGCTCGGGAGGTCGTGGGTTCGAACCCCGGCCCGGGACCCGGGGTTTTTATCTGTTTCTTCTCCCTCCTCCTGTTTCTTACGACTGGTTTACCTCTTTGCAGGTTGTCTGTGGATACTTTGCCATAAAGATCATGAGCAGCCACCAGGTCACCAAGTTCCACCTGCGTCAGTTTGATGACTTGGAGTACTTGGACGACGGACAGACAAGATGGACGTCAGATGCTTGAGATTAGAATTTAGATCAATAGCGTGTAAATGTTTTTATTCTTAGAGTGACATTTTGAAACGAGTTTGAACTGCAATTGCGAACACAATAAATTGGACTTACAAATAATAAATAAATTTTCGACTGTACAACTCCAGTCTTTGTCAAAGAATGACAGTCATTTCATAATTACTTCCACCAACACAAATGAACTCCGAGATTAGAGTGACATTTTGTTGCTTTCCTACTAGTAGGTTAGCTACTAGCCTGGGTACCATCCTTGTTAGTTTACGTCCGCTCTGAAAGTCATCAACTGAAAGAACGGATGTAAACTAACCAGGATGGTACCCAGGATAATTAGCTACTGTTGCAAATGAGCATCTTCAAAATGGTAGTCCCAATTTATATTCAGTGAATTGATGATGAAAGATTTTTTCTGTAAATATTGGTACATTTGAATGTATATTAAGCATCTATATGTTGTATAGTCCCCTTTTTACGTGCTTAAAAATTTGCACCTTACATGACTGTTTAGTGTTGTTTCTACTCTGTATATACAGGTACATGTACAGGTACGTGTAATTTGATCTGGTCCTTGCAAGACGTTAAATGTCACCATAAAGTTTATGGAAAGAATAAAATGACTTAATAAAAAAACAGTCCAAGTGAATAGACTATGTTGTGTTTGTTTTGCTAAAGGAAAAGAACTTAATTCTGTTTTAGCTCACTGAAGAGCTAGTCCTCTACTCTTTTTGTCAGAGAAGATAGACACTATGTATTTACAGGTTCATTGTACTGGGGAAATTCTCCCAGCTCTTTTTGACAAGCACAATGTACAGTGCACCATGGCATAACATGACATTCTAAAGACTGTAACCCCTCACATTAGCATGTATGTCAAGTGAGTGACAAGAGCCGGGATTCAAACTCCTAACCTGTTGGTTCAAGAGGCAAGGGCGCTGGACTTGGCACCCTACGCACATTTGTCTATGGTATGTCTATGTATATCCAACATACTTGTTTTGTTCTTGGCTATAGTATTACTAGTACCATCTGTGTAAACTGAACTGAGTGGTGGCGAGGTGGCCTCGTGGAGTTGTGGGTTCAAATCCTCTGCTAGCTCCAGTGTAGTGCCATTGGCAAAGGCACTTAAATTTAAAACCTATTTCATCACTCAACTCAGATGAAAATTAGTGTTTAGCTTTGGTAAGGGACATCCTCTTGGATAGAAGGTGGATTGATTGATTGATTGATTGATTGGTTGGTTGGTGGATTGATTTATTTGTTGATTGATTTATGAGAGCTACACCTCGACAGACATATTTAACTGTGAGTTAGCTCTACCCCATTGAAAAGTTATTGTGGTTGAACATCATCATTCTTTGTAATTGTAGCTGACTGAAGACAAGTTCAACTTTTACCACCTGTACGGCTATTGGGTAATATGAAGGAACACCTGACAATGTTATTTGTTAGGTTCTTCTTGGTTGTGTTTTAGATGATGTTTCCTTGCATTATTTGGTGTAACCAATGATAAGTAGTAGGCTTGTAGCACCACCGAACATGAACCAGTTGCTACCATTTTCCGTCACAACTTAGGTAGAGTATGCATGATAACTTCATCATTCAAACACAGGACAAAAAGAAAGCAACAAGACTTGAAGAGTTTGATACATTTTGATATATATTGTTCAAAGCAATCAGCATTGCATTTGTGGCAACTTAACCCGAGCAACGAATCCATACATGATGCACTGTGCCCGACAGAAGTTGCTTCAAGTGTCGCAAGTTACATTTAACATTTTTCCTTTCACAACATAGGCTCTCTCCGTGGAAATATACAATCAGTCGAAGTGGACCTTTTTGTCCATGAGTCAATACAATGAAAGAAGAAAAATTAAAGGTCGAATTAAATGGACGTTTGTCTAAGTCCACGTGTCAATAGTATAGAAAAACGGTTTGGAGACAAATAAAAGATACTTGATATTAGCAGCCCAAGATATAACATTTATACACTTTCATCGGACTAAACCAATCTGTACACGTTTGTCACACCAGCCAAAACCGCAGTAAAACTATGACAAGAGCTAGCTAGTTACAAATTTTGAAAGCTAATGCGATATAATAGCAATCAAAAGCAGCACTGTTATGCTTTTATCAACCTTACCGTTGTATATGTATTCTGTAGTGACTTGCCATTCCATCGTGTAGTTACAAAGGCACAACTGTTAGTGTTACGTACTCGTATCTTAGTCGGTACTTCATACAGGGCGTGTAGTTCGATCAGTCCAGCTTGCTTCTACTTAAAATAATGTCCAGAAACTCCTTCATGACTTCAGGGGCCATGGTTGCCGGCTCCTCGTCGTCCGCCTTTTCCGCGTACGCGAGCAGAAGGTACACGCGGCCGTGAGGAAGGCATTGTCCGTCGGCACAGTTGTCCGTCTTCTCGGCGCAGTCAGGGGCGGCCATCGGCAGGCGGATTTCGATGCTGCTCGGGTCGAACGCACGCCTCTGCCAGCGCTGGAGCATCTTCAACACGTCTAAAGCCGGCCCGCAGTGCCCGTCGGTTGCCCGAGCGCCGAATTGGAACGGTGCCTTTCTGTGTGGCTTGTACATGGCGATGTTGACGACTTCAGTGCTGGCTGGGTTGTCGCCTGCGGCTGGCGCGTCGCCACGGGCGTCGTTGATGTTTGGCGCCGATTTTTCTTTGGCGGCCGCGAGTTTCAGGAAGTTGACAGGTGGTTGCTCTTTCGGCGGGGCGCTTTGATCTCCGCCGACGTTCTTGTACTTGTACTCGAGCTGGCTGTCTTCATCTTTGGACGTTTCGATGCTGCTGGCTTCGTCGGCTGTTGGATTGGTGACCGAACTGGAACCGTTGGCGATGGATTTGGCCGTAGGTTCGGGGTCTTGGGTCGTGCCGTTGTCTTGACTCGGTTGCCCGGCGCTTCTGGCGTCTGCTTCGTGTGCGTTGGGAGGTGGCCCGTCGTCGCTTAACTGGGGGATGTAGAGCTCGGCTTTCTGGAGTATGACTTGTCGCAGGGTTTGGTCCGTCTTGAATTCGCACGTCATGTACTGTTCGGTAGTACCGTCGCAGGTCTGCTCGTTCCTTTCTGTAACAGAAGAAGCAAGATTTTGTTAATCGTCAATCTTGGAAAACTTACTTAGTTTGAGCTCCGACTTCGCTCGAACCGATCCTGAGAGACCACACAGCACTTTGTACTCCATAGCCCTTCAAGCGTAACCCTTCAAAAAGAAAACCGAAAAACACAAGTTAACATTGCAATAAACTCATGAGGCTAGACGGGCAAACTGCAGCTTCATCTGGGAAAGCCAAACTGTAACAATTGATGAAATGTGGACCACTCACATCATCGCTACACAAGTACTGTAAAGAACGACAATACTCTAAACCGGACCAATGCAACTGGTACCAAGCAAAAGTTCTCAATCAGACTACGCACAAGGATGCTAATAACAAAGTTGCACAAGAAATAACTATAGTTCTAGCTGAATAAATTGCAAAAGATTCAAATTGTTAGTGTGTTACACATACTGGCAGTTATATCAAAATCCAACCACGTTACCGTTAGCAGAAAGACGTATCCAGTTTGACATGCATGTACTTTTTCAGTCCGGTGTATGCGTATATATAGGAGATCTAAAAAATTCCAGTGCAAAACAGAAACCCCGATAAAAAAAGCCTAAAACACGCCAAAAACAAGCCAAAACTCAAACCTCTGCTTGGAGAGTATAGGAGATCCTAATACTAGTAACTTACTATGGGGTTTAACCCAACACACTTACCCGAAGGGCGACATGGCAGAACCCTGTAGATTATCTTGCTCTCCGCTTGCGCTGTTGCTGTGTCGTTCCACACTTTGTAGGCGCAGTCGTAGACGGGACCTCGACGGGTGTCGTTCAGACTCGCATCTTCGTTGACGTTCTGGATGTCTTCTCCGAGTTCCTTCTTCAGAAGTTGTTCGCTTGCCTCTTCCAAGGGGACCGCCGTCGACGAGTAGGCCTCGGGTTGACGGTCGACGGTCTCGACGCTGTTCTTGGACACCCTGGTGGCCTGATGCTCCAAGCTGCCGTCCTTCTTCACCTTGGTGAAGATGGTGTACCGCCCGCCGTTCATGTTGAGAGTGTGACGGAGCTGGTAGGTCTTCGCTGGGTCGGAGGCGTCGGCCGCTTCGATCAGATCTGCTGGTCTTGGGTTGTTGTAGTCTCCGGCTTCATTGGTGGGTCCTTCTTGTTGCGTCTCTTCGTCGGAGCTACCGCCGCGATAGCTTGGCGCTGCCCAGGCGCTAAGACAAGCGGCGAGAAGAAGAAGAATGATGCTCGATGTCCCCTTCATTTTGTAGTCAGCTCCACACGATTCAGCAGGTAGCAGGAAAAAGTGAAGAGATTTCCTCTGATTTTGCCCTTTTTATTCGTTAAAATCATGGTCGTAGGCAAAGCGGGCCGTGTGCAAACTTTGGGGCCGTGTGCATGTTCTACCATCAGCAAAAAAAAGTTGGGAACCGGTTTCAGAAAAAAAAAGCTGACCATGTCATGGTAACGTATACGTAAGCAACGTCTCGATTCTTCTAGACTTGGCATTTTCCTTGACAACAGCGTTTCTATTTCAAGTTTCTTTCCCATGATTCAGCTCTACGCGCGTGCGAGGTTGTTGAACGCTACCATGGAAGCACCTTGTGTGACGTCAATGGCGGGAACGCACGTGCCGTTCCTATAGCTTGTCTTCCGAAACAGTCGGAGGATGAGTCTGGAAACCATTAGTTGGAAACGTTGCTGACGATACTGTCTGGCAGTCATCATCATAATAATATATGTCTGGCCGGGGGTATTTGCCTCCTAGTAACCCGCGGAAGGCTGGTACAGACCTTGACCGTGCTCTATCTCCAAGCAGAGGTTTAGGCTTCGAAAAAATCGGTTTATTTTTGACGTGTTTTTCGGCGTTTTTACCGGGTTTTCTTTTTTGTACTTGAGGTGTCTTGAGGTGTTCAAAAACTCGTATTTCCCCAGAACTATCGTAGACTAGCTGGAACTCGTTGCCACCAAGCACAGTAGGGGCATCATCACTCATTTAAACAACTCCTGCAATCAAATGTGCAAAGATTGAGTGTAACAAGTCGTTCGGTGTGATATAGCTAGCTGCCGCCGCACCGCGTGCCTGCGAAGCTGGTGTGTTACGCCGAAGGGCGGATATACCGGCTATACTGATACAGATCTTTTTAATACGCCAGCCGAGCAAATAGATATTGTTTCTCAGCCACCCGGAAGATTTGCTCATATGGAGATTAGCAAGGAGGGCCTGTTGTGAAGTGTGCAAGTCCGAAGTTAGTAATCTCCAAGCAGATGTAATATGGTGGCCAGTAAAGACAGTGTAAGAAACAGGAGGAGACAGTAAAAACCCCACTGGTCCCGGGCCGGGGTTCGAACCCACAACCTCCCGGGCCCCAGTCAGACACTCTAAGTAAGTCTAACCTCTCCGCTAAAAGGTCTAGACCCGGCCCATTTGCCGGATCAGTTGGTAGCGCCTACCCCACTGTTACACTACTCCCCCTTTTCTTTTCAAGATTCGTCCTCGAATCTTCCAAATTCGACATCCCTGGAGCGGCACTCTTTGTCAGAACTGGTGTGGGAACCACTGTAAGAAACAGAAGGAGCGAGTAGAAACAGATAAAAACCCTCCTGGTCCGGGCCGGGGTTCGAACCCATGACCTCCCGAGCACCAGCTTCAGACTCAGACGCTCTAACAACTCGGCCGAACTAACAACTCGGCCGAAAAGGTCTAGACCCGTTGGCTGGGTCAGTTGGTAGCGCCTATAAACCCCCAACTGTTACAACAGTATCAACTTGGCAGGGCAATTTTCTGGCGTAAAAACAGACACCAGTACGAATAAGAAAGCCAGAAAAAATACATTAAACACGACGATCAAAAATAAGCCGAAGCCTCTGCTTGGAGAGCACTGAGTCAGTTAAAGGTCTCTAAAGCTGGAGTCACATTTGCAACGGGGCCTGCTAGGCATGTTCTCGGTGTAGACGCCGGCCGGTAGCCTCTACCAGGCTTGGGGAGGTGGCTAGAAAGGTGCGGCGAACTGTTCTCTCAACGGACAACCTCCCTTGGCATGCTTATCTCTCTATTTGGCCGATTTCTACTTTTTCCAGCCGCCTCCCCAAGCCTGGTAGAGGCTAGCCGGTCGGCGTCATGAAGCCGAGCGTGCGCCGGCTGTCAGGCCCTTACTGTAGCCTCTACTGTCTACCAGGCACCGCGGATCGCTGGTCCGTGGGTCGCGAATTGGATCTTCTCTGGCCGGCTATAGCTTAGTACCTCCCCTGGTCACATAATTTCCTTTATTTCGGCCAATTTCTACTATTTTTCCAGGTGCCTGGTAGAGGCTAGCTAGCTGAGGCGGCTTCTATTTAAAATTCACAAACTTTTGGTCCCTTTGACGGCCGGTCTGGCGGTCTCTGTTAACGTTAGGGACCCGTTCGGTGCCCGGTGAGTCTCCCGTCTGGACCCGTGCGGGATGCGGTAGGGTGCCGACCGGCTCTTGTATTCCGGCCGGGCAGCTACAGGGTCCCTGGCGGGGTCCAGGGGTGATCCTGGCGGGTCCCAGGCTGGTACGCCCCTGGCTTAACCGGCGCTTAACAGGTGGTACACAAAGCCATTAATTAGCATTGGCAAACTTCATGACATTGAATAGACTGGTATCCAGTCTGATCGTGGTCGGGGCCGAAGCTCTGTCCCGCCCGCCTCACATAGGTTTCCCGGTGTGTATTTCACGAGAGATTGATTAGCCCTCCAAATCCCCAAGCATACTGTCTCTTATTAGCGTAACTCTCCTACCGGGACGGTCTGTTGCACTGGGCGAGGGAAGCTAGCCCCCGAAGGCACAACCTTCCCGAACACCCCAATACCCCCAATCACGTAAGACTGGATACCAGGCTAGCCGTCCATTGAAGTCTATGCTCGCAACTATACACAAAGTAAATACTGAAAATAATTTGTCAGCATATATTTCTGAGACACAAGACAAGCAAAACAACCCACGTTCTTCCCTTGACCTGTTCAAAAGTTTATACTCCAAGCAGAGGTTTGGGTTTTGGGTTATTTTTGGCGTGTTTTTAGGCTTCTTTATCGGGGTTTCTCTTTTGCACAGAAATTAAAAAAAAAACATTTGGGGGGTTGGGTGAAAAAAAATTCCAGTGCAAAAGAAAACCCCCGATAAAATAAAGCCTAAAAACACGTTAAAAACACCCCAAAACCCAAACCTCTGCTTGGAGAGTAATATTGTACTCACCTAGTCTCTCCCTCAAAATCGAATCGATGGAATAGTCCACATAAACATACAAAATGGCGGCCGCTGCCACAATAAATTCTCTGGCGGATGAAACGGTGGAACAGGTCCTTCGCTCGCCCGTTCTGGACCACCAAGACGTCTTAAACTTCGGCTACACCTGCAGTAGATTCAACTCGGTCGCAAGAAGCGGTGAGATCTGGAGGCTCAAGTTGTTCGAAAGGTAAACATCTCAAATATCATGACCCCACGATACGCATCTGACCACCAGACCCATATTAATAACATACAGTTAGAGACATTTAAAGGCATTGTTTAGTGTCCAGAGCCGCCAACATACGTATAGGTGAGGTGAGGTAGTGACTAGTTTACATGCGACAAACTATTGGTGATATAAACTTGACATAAATATCTATGTTTTTGTCTTGGTGCAAATCTTCGTTCCTTTCCTTTTTGGTGCCAAGTCCAAGGCAGGTGATGAGTTGCGTGATTAGAATACTAATCAGGAACTAATAAGACAAGATTTACAGTGAAAAAGGTTGAAATATTTCTCATGTCATGCATATTTTCTTTCCCTGATATCTACTAGTGTATATGTGTCTTGGGAAAGAAATATCGGTAGACCAAGTAGGTCAAAGGTCAACACCCATTTACTTCCGGTATGGACCCAGCGTTCAGTACCACGAAGTGCACATGGAAGTGCTTTAAATGACTAAACTGCGGTATTTTCGGCGGATAACACTCTTCTTGGAGGAACCAGGATGTCCTTTACGTTCGGTTTCCAGATACATGACGAAGACAGAGAGGAAGGGGATGTTACTAGTAGTTGTCAAACTAGCAAAGTGGAGCTTCCTGATACCACAGAGTGCCCCCCTCCCCCATTACCAGCAAAGGAAATCCCTGTGTCCCCTTCTGAACTGCTACAGCCTGCAGCCACCAGCCAGCTTAGGCTAGACGGAGGAAAAGTGTTGTCCTATGTAACCGCTCCGCAAAGCAAGAGCCTAGAAGCTAGTACTTCAGAGTCAGACCTTGTGCCGAATGTCTACGAAGGTGGAATGAAGATATGGGAGTGTTCGGTGGATCTTGTGGAGTACCTCAGCGAAATAGCGCTCTCTTGGGCTGGTTTGAAAGTTCTGGAAATAGGCTGCGGTGCAGGCTTACCCGGGATCCTTGCACTCACCAAAGGAGCAGAAAAGGTTCACTTCCTAGACTACAATGAGGAAGTGCTTCGAAACGTGACGATTCCCAACGTCGTACTCAACGCAGGAACGGATCTTGATGCCACCAGGTGCAGATTTTTTGCAGGGGACTGGAGCAGCGTGCAGAAACTTCTGACAGAAGAATCAAAATGTGCCAACGACCTGACAAAAGAATCAAATTCGAAGTCTGGCAACAAAATGACGGAAGAATCGAAGTCCAACGAGAAATACGACGTCATCCTAACATCGGAGACAATCTACAACACGGACTCCTACCAGAAGTTGCACGACTTGATGAAGAGCACGCTCGCACCACACGGCACCATCTACCTGGCTGCAAAAACTCACTACTTCGGCGTGGGAGGAGGGACCAGGCTGTTTGAAGAGTTTGTCCGGAAGGAAGATGTCTTCAGAAGTGAAGTCAGCAAGGTTTACTCGGAAGGAGTCAACAGAGAAATTCTCAAGATTGAAATAAAGAAATCTTGACACTGACTTATCAATATCAGTACTTGTCAAAAAATGAACAATTACATAATTGTCAATACTAAGTATAAATAATAAGTCTTATAACATGATGAATAGACTTGTGTATTGAGGTAGTAAAAGCATTCCATTGGGCTAGTAGTAGTATTTACAGCTATTACAGCTCAGTTTTGATTCTCATTATTAGTTTGTTGATAAAAATGATGTTCTCAAAATGTTTTTGGTGACATAAAATTGTCATGTGATTGCTGAAAGGTTGAAATAAAGTATTCTCAAACTTTCAAAGTGATCAGTGTCAACTCTCGTAATTTTGCTGGGTACCATATAAACATGTCTACGTGGCACCCTGGGTATATACAGGGTTTTAGAACAGTCCATATGCTTGTGTGACTGTGTCAGTGTGTGTGTGTGTGTCAGTGTGTGTCAGTGTGTGTTTGTGTGTGTGTGTGTGTGTGTGTGTGTTTGTATACATGTATGTGTTTATCATGACAATGAGTATATAAAGGATGGTTACAAGTAAAAGGACATGGAAATGCTTGGTACATGTATATTGCTCTCCATAAACGTTGCCACAATGTGTCAAATATCTAGTAGTAAATTTCAAATTTCCTTCAAAGATGGCCGTCGCTGAAGATGCGGTACAGCCCCAAGAAGCAGTATGACAGTTTGAAATGGTCCATATAACGTTACATACATGTACATGTATATGAATGTATGTGGGTGTGTGTGTGGGATGTGTGTGTGTGTGTGTGTGGCACAGTGTGTCTATTAGTAAATTGGAAATTCTGTTTCAAAGATGGCCATTGCTGAAAATGCAGCACAGCCCCAAGAAGCAGAACAACTCGTTTGAAATCATCCATATGATATTAACTACTAGTACATATGTGTGTGTTTGTGTTTGTTTAACTTTTGGCACAGTGTGTCTAATGGCAAATTTCCTTTCCAAGATGGCCGTCGCTGAAGATGCGTTACAGCCCGAAGAAGCAGTATGATTGGCTGCAGGAGTTCCAGACACGGTTCCGGTGCGGGCGGCTGGTGCGGGAACTCCTGCTCACCTTCTCCCCACAGTTCTACCACAAGGTAACACTTCCACAATACAACACTTAGGAACAGTGCGAAACTGACATGTAGTGTTGGACACAACGTATGCTGAACAGTAAAACATTGAACTTTATTCCAACACAAGGGTTACAGAGCGATCAAATTTTCGACGACCACTGTCGCCTTCATCAGGATAATTAATGACCAATCACTTCACAACTCCCTGGCACTTTTGATCAATTGCGTCACGTATCAGTAAAGTCTCGTGTGAATAATGTCACGTGTTTGTAAACCGTAACTCTCGCGAGATCACGTTTTGAAGTGAACCCTTGTGTTGGAATAAAGTTCAATGTTTTACTATGATTACTACCAACACAGATGAACTTTCATGGTATGCTGAACAGCATACTACCTTACTAGCATTTATTTATTTATTACAATTCTCCACATACATGGAAGGCATGGTGGAACAGGTGCACATGAGGACACCTTTTTAAAGCCACCATGCAGACAATCTCGAAGTTTATCTGTGTTGGTAGAAGTCATCATAGTACCCTACTGTATTATGTTTGTTTGTTAAATGACAGTAAATGTTAATGTTATAATAGACTTTTAAGCTGGGTAATAATAGTGATATCTTATTTTCCAGGATTGTTATTACTATCTTTAATAGTTCTCATTTGTAATGTCTGATACTTAAGTCCTGATAATATTTAAAGGACTTGGTTGTGTACAACTCAGCACTGGTGCTGTGAGGGTTTTGTTTTATTGAATAAAACATTCTCTACCACAAGGACGAGGTCCCATCCGAGGCGTTCCGACCATTCGCAGAGCTGGCGGGACAGAATGAGTGCATGATGCGGAGCGTGCTCAACGAACTGATGGTTCTTCTACATGACAAACAACGGTACGGCATTTCTATATTTTGTTTAGTTGCCCCGACGGCAGGACAGACTGCTATGGGACCGGTGAGGTGAGGTTTAGGAGCTGTGAGATTGACTGACTGCTATTGAGATGCTCAAATCAATTCAGATATATATAACTGATAGCTATTAGCACAGTGAGATTTTCATAAGCACAGTAAAACTTCCCCCCTCACTTGACACATATTATGAATATCTAACATGTCATAACATATAACAGAACAGAACAGACCAGAACAGAACATAATGCTCAGATAAGAGGCAGTAATTGCCTATGAAATACACTTCTTCCCAGCTAGTGTTCCAAGTTTCTTTAAGCTAGTGTCCAGAGTTTCTTAAGCTATGTGGATGTGATTCTAGTACTGTTTGTGAAGTATGTACTGGTATATCCTTCTGTACCAATACATCAGGAAACACACAGACTTGACTCTCAAATACTATGGAGAAAAATTCCAGAGTTTATTAATAAGCTAGTGTCTAGTGTTTCTTAATAAGCTATGTGGATGTGATTCTACTGTAGAACTACACTACTATTGCCAATGGTAATGAGCTGCATTCTGATTGTGTATCCTTATGTATCAATACAACAGGAAACACACAGACTTGACTCTCAAATACTATGGAGAAAAAGTCCAAAGTTTCTTAAGCTAGTGTCCAGATTTTCTTAAGGTAGTGTCTAGAGTTTCTCTAGCTATGTGGATGTGATTCTAATGTGGAACAGTTATTAATGAACTACGTGTATTGACATGATAGGAAACACACAGACTTGACTCTGAAATACTACGGAGAAAAAGTCCTGAGGTACATGCAGCACCAGCATCTGAAGGGGGAGTGGCGGCAGGTGTTGGAACAGCCAGAAGACCAGCAGAGCTTATTGGAAGGTAAGTCAGCACCAAGGCTAGAACCTGATTTATACTCTTGTCTAACGTATATATGAATATATATAATTAATTGCTTATATATATATTCTTATATATATAAAAATTGGTAAAACTTACATGTCATACCGATCTAAGTTTTCCTTTGGCCATTGTTTTAATTTATTTCCCTGGGGGGTTCTCATTAATTTCTTATTATTTCTACTGTTTATTGTCTGCCGGTTTTATGTATCAGTTTTGTGGTCATACATGTACGTCATTTATTTTCTTGTGCCATGATTTTGTTTTTCTAATGAAATGAATAAAAAAATGAACTTCAAAAAAAAAAAGAACCTGATTCTGATTGGTCAAATTTCAAATGTAATATGAGAGCTTATTGGAAGGTCAGTCAGCACCAAGGCTAGTACCGGATTCTGATTGGTCAAATTTCAAATGTAATATGAGAGCTTATTGGAAGGTAAGTCAGCACCAAGGCTAGAACCTGATTCTGATTGGTCAAATTTGACATCAGTGTTGTGCATGTGCAATGTAGCCTTTCCCAATTGCCCCGAGGAAGGTGACAGACGGTCACCGAAACACTGGCTGTGAATAAAACAGTTGATTGTGTAAAAAGAGTCTCTTTGTTCAGTCACAGTATTACCAACCTGATGAAACTATTCATGGATATCAAGTTACTTGACTAACAATTTTTTTGTGATCCTGCACAGGATCAGTGCTCTTTGCACCATGTGTTTTGTATGAATGAAGGTTAGGCATACGGGTAATGAAATACACAAGAAGTTGATACTCAAGCAACTCAAAGTCTCAAACTCTATCATCAGACATTTTGTCAGATGATTCTCAAAACTTATCCAGTTGCTTAAGTAATAATTAAATTTCTTGTGTTGTTTTTTGTGTTCGTACACAGGAGCAGTGCTGTTTGCCCAGTGGAACAACCCTTCCGAGGACATGACAGTTCAGGCAGTGGTGCAGCAGATAGACAGGATCGTGGACAGGGTGAGAGCAGAGATCGCCACAAGGAACCCAGAACACGCTGCCATCAGGGACAATCGCAACCAAGGTACTCGGATGGCAAAGCTGATACTTACTCACTTACTAGTACTTAAGATAACTTTAACTTATTTGATAGAAGAACATGGCAGGAGTAACTCCTGACTTGTGGTGCAATGATCAGCAGTTTAAAATTCATCATCATCAGATTACAATGAAATGCATAAGTCATCCTTGAAATATTGTACACATAATTACTTACTTATAATACTTACTTACTTAGACTTTTTAAGGGGTCCCATGTCTTCTGACACATGAGGCACTCAGTGTTCCAGTAGGTTCAGTCAACAATCAGTCTCTCTACATCCTTCCAATTTAGATTTACTGTTTGCAAGTCCCTCTTGATTGTATGTTTGTAGTTTGTTTTGGGACAACCACTTTGGGTCCCAGTTTCAGACATGCTTTGCCTGTCTAATTGACGGAAATCTTGCATGGCCTAAACTGCTATTTGTGGAAAAAAAAGCCAAAAACAACAAATTTTTGTAGCTCAAGATGATCAGAATCATTTTTTGCTTGTCCTATCACTTGAAGTGGGGAAAAGTCCATTCATACAGAGGCTACATGACTGTGATATACTAGTACCTCTTGGGTAAAACTCATGATCTACAGGTTGTTTTTTCTCTTCCTGTACTGCAGCGCCCCCTGTCCTCTCTCGAAATGAGTGCAGGCAGGTTCTGGAGGCAATCAACCAGGTTCTGTACAACCAGATGAGCTTCAGGGGAAACATCGAGGAATACTACGACTCCAAGAACTCCTTTCTACCTTATGTAAGAGACAAATTTGTGCTTTCTTTCAAATCAAAAACTAGTGCAGAGGAGTTACATAGATAGGCAATGCTATTGCTAGAAGACGGAAGAAAAATGTCCAGACTATGCATGATGTACAAAATGACTAATAAACTGGTGGACCTACCAACTACTAAGTATCTAATACTTAATCTTTAATGGTATACTATAATGTGCATAGCATATATACGTAGTACATAATAGCATGCTGTACTGATAATCCCAGGGATACCCAGAAAACTGATCTAGTTACTAGTACCTGAGTGTATTTAATATTCTGGATAAATAAAATAAAATCACTCATTCACTCAGTCCCATAGCTGCAGGCTGTAGGGGCAGTTTGCCTGTCTACAAAAATGTTCAACCTCTGAAAAAATAACTGAAATTTACGTTGATGAAGGTTAGACATCCAGGTAATACGATACGCCAAAAAGCAGTTACTCAAGCAACTGGATATGATTTTGGAAACGTCAGACTTTCAGCTAGTATCCACTAGCTTTTGACATTGACTGAGAGACCAGAGGGGAAATGCAGGTTTATAAGCACAACCTATTGATTGATATGCAAATAAAACTGAAATTTAATCTTCCCCCTGATTGTTTCTTGACCAGGTGTTGGAGAGAAAGGCAGGTATTCCCATCACCATGGCGATATTGTACGCCGAGATCGCCAAGTGTCTGGGCGTCCACCTGGAACCTGTCAACTTCCCAAACCACTTCCTGCTGAGATGGCACGACCAGCCTGACGGGTAGGCAAACTCTCATTTCCTCTTACTGCAAGGCCAAGGGTCTAGCTATCTAGTATGCTGATTCTCTGCAGTTCAAACACAACCTGCTACAGTACATGTCACTGTTGTGTGGCATACAAGATAATCAAATCAAATCAACTTGATATATGATACATTTGTCACATCTCTGGTTCAATAGCCCTTGGGCCACAGAGTAGTACTAGTTGTACAATCACTACAGCACAGGGCTAGTTCACTGGTAGTGTTGTACTCTTTCCCAAATGCTGAGTGCTATAAAGTAGAGAAAGCAGTATGTACCAAGTCTTTGGAATGCAAGGCGAAACACTCTACCCACTTGGCCATTGCACTGGTCCTATTTGTCACAATAGAGATCGGAATTCAGGACAATCAGGGATTGTCCTAGGACTGATTGGAATTCCAATCTGTTCTTGGTGAAATGGGAATTCCAATCTGCAATCTTTACTGGGACAATCTGCAATCTTTACATATACACTGACAAAGCCCACTGTGATCCTTACATTTGCAAATACTCAATCTACAAGAAAATGTCTACCTGTGTATCACAAAACATTTTAGAAAAATGTCCTTGTTCCTCTATTACTCAGTGACTCCCCAGATGACTACATGTACATCGACGCCTTCGGTAAGGGCAGGTTCCTGAACAGAAGGGAGTGTGCCAACCTCATCGACATCCATGGCGTCAACTGGATGCCTGACTCCTGCTATGAGGCTGTTTCATCAAAAACAGTAAGTTCTGCAGTTTTGTACACATATTTTTTTTAGATAGAGTTCATATAAATATTATATATTTTTGTATCTCATTACACATTATGGTATTTTTTGTTAAAGATTGTCCTAGCGAGCCTGGGTACCATCCTGGTTAGTTTACGTCCTCTCTAACAGTTGCTACAGGCCAACCAGCTGCAGGTTGGTAGCGACTGTGGGAGCGGACGTAAACTAACCAGGATGGTACCCAGGCCATGTCCTAGCACTTGTCCAAATGTTAATATCTGGGATTGGTAGGCCAGTTTCAATATACCAGTACTTATTAGTCCTGTTTCAAACAACATTTGAATTACATCTACATATGTTACAGTGGTTCAAATGACCCTATTTCTTTAGCCACTTTTAAATTTGTATTGTTCAGGTGTTTACCCGAATGGTCAACAACCTCCTCAGCATTGGGAGAAGACAGGCTCAAATGGGAGACAGGTAAGGACTGCTCCAATAAGCAATTTTACTTTCAATTGGATTCCATACCATGACTTATACTTATCCTGATGAAGGCAACAATGGTGGTTGTTAAAAATTTGATCCCTGTGTACTCTTTGAGTTTAAATGATGTTTTAACATAAATTTCTACTATGACTTATTCCTGTTATACTTTCCTGGTATTCCTATCCTGGTATACTGTCCCATGTACAATGTACTACATTTTCCCCACAGTTCCCTGGTGTGTCTGAGAAGTAACCTTGACCTTGCCCTCCTGCTGAACCCCGGTGACATTGAGAATGCCCTTCTCCAGGCCAGGGTCTACCTACACCTCAACATCAACCTGTCAGAGGTAGGGTTTCGAGACTTCTTCTTTTAAGTTGCACATGTCTTAGCATATGAATAAAGAGACTCCTTTTTACACAACCAAGTGTTTTATTCGGCCGGCGTTTGCGTGACCGTCTGTCACCTTCCTCAGGCTAATTCTGACTGGTTCACATTGCAATGCAGCACAGGTGTCGCTTCTATAGATGCATTCTATAGGTACATTATTACAAGGAACTGTATCTACAATACGGTCCCCAACGTACAGGGGTGAATTATGTACATGGTTGCATTTAACACAGTAAACTTCTACTTCTTAAAAATGCGGTCCCAAACTTGACTGATTGTCTGTATTAAGTCTGTTGTCATGAACCCTCATCCGGGTTCATGACAAGAGTAGATTGCCTGATCTATATAGCCTCCTTAATCCAACATCCATTGTCCTCTCTGTCTATCACTCTGGCCCCATACCAGTCCATTCTGTGTTTTGTTTGTGGCTGCAAAGGTGATGGAGAACCTCCAGCGGCTGCTGGAGAGGCCTGAAGCTGAGGAACTGTCCAACCAGATTGGTCACATGATGGTCAAGGCCACACAGCAGCAACTCATCAAGGACGAACCTCCCAAGGTGAGTATGTATGTCTGTGTGTGTGTGTGAGTGAGTTTGTGTGAGTGAGTGAGTGAGTGAGTGAGTTTGTGTGAGTGTGTGAGTGAGTGTGTGTGTGAGTGTGTGAGGGAGTGAGTGAGTTTGTGTGTGTGTGAGGGAGTGAGTGAGTTTGTGTGAGTGTGAGTTTGTGAGTAAGTGAGTGTGTGAGTGAGTGAGTGAGTGAGTGAGTGAGTGAGAGTGTGTGAGTGAGTGTATGAGTGAGTGAATGAGAGTGAGTGAGTGAGTGAGTGAGAGTGTGTTTGTGTGAGTGTGTGAGTGTGAGTGTATGAGTGATTGAGTGAGTGAGTGAGTGTGAATGTGTGAGTGAGTGTGAGTGTACATGTATGAGTGTGAGTGTGTTAGTGAGTGAGTGAGTGAGCAGCATGCAAACAATTCTTGTTCTTGTTCCAGGTGGAGCAAAAGCGAAGGGATGACAAGAAGAACTTCAACGCAGAGGGTGTCATCTACTCCGTGGGCATGATCATGAGGCATAGAAGGTAGCTTCGTCACGTTGAGCCATATCTTTGCATGACTGCTTCTGCTTTTATGTGGCTTAGGGACAATCTGCAATTTCATTGAGAAATTGCTTACATGTACAACAGTGGTTAGGGTGTTTGGTTACTTATGGCAACCCAAAAGCCCGCGGTATTTGTGTTTCCACTCGCCCCTAGTGTGCTTTAGATTTGTGGATAAATCTTGAAAAGAAAAGGGGAGAAGTGTAACAGTGGGGTTTCAGGTGCTACCGACGGGTCTGTTGGGTTTTGGCCTAGTGGTTAGGACGTTGCATTTGTACGCTGGCTACCTGAGTGATTCCAGGGTGACCAACAGTGTGAAATGAGTTTGGCCTAGCATTTAGAGCATTGTGTTCACAAGCTGGCTGCCCAGGTTTGATTTGCGGTGTCCTGGCAGCCTGGGTAGACTGTACGACTCGCCTCTTGTTTCCAACAGGTACAGTTACAACTGTGTGATCTATGGCTGGGACCCGCAGTGTGAGATGAGTGTTAGGGTTAGGGTTAGGGTAAGGGTTAGGGTTAGGGTTAGGGTTAGGGTTAGGGTTAGGGTTAGGGTTAGGGTTAGGGTTAGGGTTAGGGTTAGGGTAAGGGTTAGGGTTAGGGTAAGGGTAAGGGTTAGGGTTATAGGATTAGGGTTAGGGTTAGGGTAGACTGTACTACTGGCCTCTTGTTTCCAACAGGTACAGTTACAACTGTGTGATCTATGGCTCTTTGAACATAACAACAAGGTATAACAACACATGAAAAGTGTATAATGTTAAAACTTTTGTTGCAACACAAAGAAATGTTCTCACCTAGAGTTTTTGACCAGTCACTTTGGTGTGGTGTCCCTCAATAGACTGACCCAGTGAGACTTATTTCGTGGTCTTACTGGGTCAGTCTATTGAAGAACACCAGAGTGACTGAACAATATATGGTGAGAATATTTCTTTGTGTTGGAACAAAATATATGGTGAGAATATTTCTTTGTGTTGGAACAAAAGTTGAACCAAGAACACAGATGAACAACATGTGTCAACAGGTACAGTTACAACTGTGTGATCTATGGCTGGGACCCGCAGTGTGAGATGAGTGTTAGGGTTAGAGTTATGGTTAGGGTTAGGGTTATAGGGTTAGGGTTATAGGGTTGGGGTTAGGGTTAGGGTTAGGGTAGACTGTACTACACGCCTCTTGTCTCCACAGGTACAGTTACAACTGTGTGATCCATGGCTGGGACCCACAGTGTGAGATGAGTGTTAGGGCTAGGGTTATAGGGTTAGGGTTAGGGTTAGGGTTAGGGTTAGGGTAGACTGTACTACACCCCTCTTGTCTCCACAGGTACAGTTACAACTGTGTGATCTATGGCTGGGACCCGCAGTGTGAGATGAGTGTTAGGGTTAGGGCTAGGGTTAGGGTTAGTGTTAGTGTAGACTGTACTACTGGCCTCTTGTTTCCCACAGGTACAGTTACAACTGTGTGATCTATGGCTGGGACCCACAGTGTGAGATGAGTGTTAGGGTTAGGGTTATTAGGTTACAGTTAGGGTTATAGGGTTAGGGTTAGGGTTAGGGTTATAGGATTAGGGTTAGGGTTATAGGATTAGGATTAGGGTTAGGGTAGACTGTACTACTGGCCTCTTGTTCCCAACAGGTACAGTTACAACTGTGTGATCTATGGCTGGGACCCACAGTGTGAGATGAGTGTTAGGGTTAGGGTTAGGCATAGGGTTAGGGTTAGGGTTAGGGTTAGGGTTAGGGTTATAGGGTTAGGGTTATAGGGTTAGGATTAGGATTAGGATTAGGGTTAGGGTTAGGGTGAGGTTAGGGTTAGGGTAGACTGTACTACACCCCTCTTGTCTCCACAGGTACAGTTACAACTGTGTGATCTATGGCTGGGACCCACAGTGTGAGATGAGTGAGGAGTGGATGATACAGATGGGTGTACACAGTCTCTCCAAGGGGCCAAACCAACCCTTCTTCAATGTGCTGGTGGCTGATGGCTCCAACAGATACGCAGCAAGAGGTACGTTCTCTACACTTTGCAGTCATGGTTCCTGTACATCAGTTATAACTGCATATTCCATGAATTCTTGGAATTTGAAGTTGTTTTACAGGCTCAAAAGTTTCTGTTACACTCCATGTGGAGCATAGGGGTGGTACCCATCTCTATTTCTGTAGTCCTTGGGACACACAGTTATGCAAGCACTACAGCAGGGGGGCTAGCCTGCTGGCAGTGCTGTGTGTTTGACCTTCCGACCTTCCCACACTCTTTCTCATAGATGCTGATTGCTAAGCAGAGAAAGCAGTTTGTACCATTTTTAAAGTCTTTGGTATGACCTGGCTGGGGTTTGAACTCACGACCTCCTAGTTACAAAGTGAGCGCTCTACCTGATTGAGCTATTGCACAGATATTATTGGTCTGTCACAAATCAGTGAGTGATATGATGAAGGGACATCATTGACACTGAGTGCATCACCCTGTTTAAATATGACGAAAATATACATGTAAAGATAAATAAGACAGTGCCTCAGAAAATCAGCTCCTGTTCCTTTGAGGACCTGTGACTCCTTTAATCTGCTTTTTTGGGGAGCTATCAAAGAAAAGTCAAGAGTGAACTCAATCATAAGTAACGTTGACTCCAGTCTAAAACACACTGTTACGATATCTCACAGAGAATCTGGAACAAGTTAGAATTTGACTTAAGAATGGAGCTACATCTGTATAACCTTATAAACAAGTAATAGTGTCTCAGAGGGTTATGAGTTTTAGGCTTTTCGGGGTGAAAAACCTGACCCTGGCCAGGCCTGTCCTTTTGCTTCTATCAAGCAAGCATCACAAACTCAATAAGTAACATTGACTCTAGTCTAAAACACTGTTACAATAATCTGACAGAGAATCTGGAGCACCACCAGCGTCCGTGTGAGATCACCCATCCGGAAATTGGCCGCTTCTTCCAGGAATACAAGGGAAACTACTATGTACCAAACAACGAGCTAAAGAAGAGATACCCACACGATGAGGACATGACATGCAGGCACTTCGCCTCGGACGACGCATCACCCTAGTTCACCACTGAGTGTAATCTCCAAGCAGATCTTTTTGATTTGGTTTGATTTATTGAGATTCACTCACTCACTATCCGTGTTTAGATTATACTGCTGTAGGTTTCCCTGTCCCAGGGGTGGGCAGCAGTCGGCTGTTCTGGACACCACGCCTCCAGCTAGCTCTGTTCTGTGGGTCTGTACTGGACAGACCACACTCCTTGATATCCTTCTGGATACACTCCCACCAAGTTTTTCTAGGCCTTGTGTTGCAAACAGTACAATACTTGTGGGCCACAGGCAGCGGGGGCTGGTGTTGTGGCTCACACACAAGACAATTATAACGAAGCACACAAACAAGACACACATTAAAACTTAACACCTTTTGGTGGCTGCAAAGACCTTATCAACTTGGTTAGGCTGTATCCATTTTGTAGGCAGTATCTATTTGCCACCCTGTTGGACAAGTGTAGAAAAAGATACCAAAAAAGAGAGCCCAATAAAAATACACGCCAGAAATAAGCCTAAGCCCAAACCTCTGCTTGGAGAGTACTCGAAGTGATCTATGTATGTCAGTGTTACAACAGTGGATGTTCAAGATTTATCTCTTTCAAGATTTTCATTGCCATCGGCAAAAGCAAGAACATGCCACCGATCTTGTGCCCTTGGAAAAGGCACTTTACACAACTTTCCTCCAAATGAAATTGAGTTTTGTCCTGTCCTGTATTTGTTTCTATGTGTGGGACACAACACCAGCAACAGCTGTCTGTGTCCCACTTGTATTGTACAGTTACATCAAATCAACCTTGGCAAAAGCAAAATATATTCAAAGATTTGTCTTCAAGTTTCATGTCGGTAAAGATACAGAAGTCATGTTGTCTACGCATATGGTGCCAAGACAAGAGTGAAACAAGCTTAGTTAGCTATACTACAGTATGTATGATGTATTTTTAAGCTTTAACAGACAGAAATTGCAAGGGTTTGCCACAATTTGTGAGAAACGAATTTCAAAGTGAATCATTATTTTGTAGCAAGCATACTATTATGTGATGCTATGATAACACAAGATCGGACAAACCTTTCAGCTGCAGTGAAGTCATGTCTGTTAACTGCTACCCCATCCCACCCTTTTGCTACCATTAAACTTTCCTGACTTTCTATAATTTATTGTTTGTCCTTAAAACCATATTTGGTAGTTCCTCGGGGTGTTAGGTACTATATAGTGTCATGATAGTAAATTATTACTGAAGTCACTTTAATAAATTGAGCTTGAACTTCTGTTCAGCTCAAGAATTATTATATTCAAGTCTTGAATTGTGAGATGAAGTGTTGAAAATTTAATGTGGAATTAGCCAATATAGCAGTTTGAAAATTGCAGAGCATAATTACACTTTTTTTGCCACCAGGTGGATTCAATTTGGTAAAATGTAGTGCTTGGTATTTATGAGCAATATGTAAGATAATAGCTGTGGTAACATTTCAATCTGTGGAACTGTGGTACTAGTACTATGTAGTTACTGTACTAGATCATCTAATGTGGCATTGGCAAGTTATCTCTCTCTCTATCCGGCTTAACGTCTGTTCCCTGTGTTCCGAGGGTTAGACATGATTGTACTCTGATGCTGGGGCTTGATGGTAGCTCGCCATTTGCCTCTGTCCTGTGGTTCTTGTGCACAGCTGAATACATCTAATGCATAAAGCTAGAAATATCCGGTAAAGAACCTTTTCTCATTTTGGGACAGAAATTTGATTTTCACATGGAGAAATTACATGTACCAAATTGAATGTAAATGGTCTCCTTGCCCTACTGATACTGTCAGCAAGAATGAGAATCAGTAATCTCATTATGCACAACTTGAAATCAATGTACTTTTTGAGGCAAGAAACTGATGAAAAGATTGAAAATGTTTAATATCTAGACCAGTATCTACTTGTTGGTGTACAGTAAAGACTCATGTTGTTCACACTGTTTTATAATTTATTCACTTTTTTCAATGGACATAACATTGTAAATGTACATCTTTGATGTGAAGAATTCAAGGGTCAGTTCAAAAGTTTTACTGGCTCCATAAATTTTCAATGGAGACTGCACAGTTGTCTTGGCAAATACAAAAATATATATGGCTGGTATTTGGTTAAAATACATGTATTAGATGCTGTATCATCCCTACATGTAGTAAGATGTGTGTATAGTATATAAGATCTGTAAAACCTTTGTTAAAAATATGCAAAAAGCTTTGTGTTAAAAACACTTTTAGCTCTTCATGTATGCACTTATCTTGGCAAACAATTTTTAAATATTCTGTATATCGTCGGTTGTGTCCTGTAAAAACTATAGTTCAGAAACTTTTTGTTGAACTTATCTTGGCAAGCAAATGTCGTTCTGTCTTCTGCATAATTATCGTCGGTTGTTCCTTGTAAAAGATATTAAGAAAGCTTTCTGTTGACAATACAGCTGTTACATTTGTCAGCTTTTCAGGTATGAACTTTTCTTGGCAAGCAAATGTCATTGTATATTGTTGGTTGTTTCTTGTAAAATAATATTATGTGAGTATGAAATGTTCAGCTAACAAAAGTGTGCCATACAAGATACAACTATACCAAAAAATGTGCGACAAACACAGGAATAAAACATCTTAAAATCATCGTTTTTTCATGACTATCTCTTTGTTGGCTTCTTGAGTTTTTCCTGTTTGCCATACATGTACATGTACAACTATACCAAAAAATTTGGGACAAACACAGAAATAAAAACGTCTTAAAATCGTCGTTTTTTCGTGTTTATCTCTTTGTTGGCTTCTTCATTTTCTCCTGTTTACTCCCCGGGCGCGGTTTGTCGTGTTTGTCTCCGGTGGGCGAGCTTGCGCGCTTTTTCGGCGCCTGCTCCTTTTTGGCGATGCTGCGCATGACCTTGGCCTTCAGCTCGTCCTGCGACAGAGGTCGGTTGTAGTCGCCGTTGTCATCGTCTTCTGACTCGCTCTCGTAATCATCGCTGGAAAATTGCAAAAATGTTGTGTTAGTAATGATGTCACTGTAATGGTACTAGTATCAAATGTAAGAGCACATTTCTGTAGTTCCCAATGCTAATGAGGGATGTCTGATTCAGACTCATACTCAAAATGCACAAAGTCATGTATTAGCAATGTTACTTAGCTCTTTACTTTTTTAAAAAAGCGTGTTAGCTCTTGCTCAGAATTAGCAACCGGACTGCCAAGATAGGACGCTGTCAGAGATTTGTGCTTAGGAAAGAATTTACTTCACATTTAGATCTCTGTCTGTATCTGATTATAGCAGCAATGTCTATGGAAGATTGTTCCAACTCCTGGTCAAACCAACTTGAAAGCATCGTCCACTTTACTTTGTCCTCTAGAGACTGGATTTCCTTTACTTGCTTCAGTTAAAAATCAGATATAAGAGCCCATTTCTGTAGTCGTCAATGTTAAAAAGGGGATTCTGTCCATTTGAAACAACGTACCATCAAAAATGTTAGATATGATAAGGAGGGGGGCATTTTAAGAGGTTCATCTCTATTTGTTTTCCTTTTGCAGCATTGCCCATGGTTTTATCAGTGACAAGAAAAGTAGTACATACCCAGTAGAAGGAGCAGCGATGTTGAGCATGGTAGCTGGGATGGGGGGAACACTGGGACCGATGGCGAGAGTGGTGGTGGCCGGCCGGGCTGACTCCTCTCCTTTCTGCTCTGCCTCCTGGTAGGTCAAACATAATAGAAGAATTACTACCAATATCACATGGCATCTCATCAATCATGGCATCCTAACTAAACAATTGTTTTTAAAGAAGTCGTACCCATCAGCATCCTAGCCTTGAAATTTTTTTCTGTCATCTCAATTTTGCTTATCCACCAAAAGTGCAACAATTCTAGCAGGGACCAGGAGCATGGTCCACCGGGAAAATTTTAAAATAACGACCCTCTGAAACTCTGAAACTGTAAATTTTGAGACTAAGCTTAGTTTAATGACATCTATTTCTATATCTTTACATGCTAATTTTTTGTCCAAAATTTATGTCTATCATGACTTGCAAAATTCTGTCAAATGACAGAAAGACAGATTCTGGCTAGAGCACTGATACCCTGGCTCCATGCTACATGCAGGACATTTTACAACATGATTACCTTTAGCTCCAAGAAAGCCTGCATCTGCAGTAAATCATTAGTTTTCTGCTCGATGAGACCCAGGTACTGCATCATGTTGGTCTCGGTGACCCCCTCGCTGCCCCCCAGCATGTCGGTGATGACCGAGCGGTCACAGTTGATCTTAGTGAAGACGGACTCCACGGCAGCCTTCAAATCAAATCAAATCAAATTGGTTTATTGCACAAAAGCATATTGCAGCCTGATGGCTGAATTGCATGCTCATTTACAATCTGTCAATGGAATAATAAACGTTGACTGAATTTTTAAAACAAGTACTAAGTACAATTCTAAAATCACTCTAAATTGTAGCAGTGTGCAACAAATCTAAAATCACACTAAAAGTAGTATTTCAACAATATGTAATAAATTATTATACAAACTTAGTCAACCCAACTTGCCTTTAGCTGCTCCAGGATCTTGTTGGTGCTTTTCTGCTGGGCCTCGTGCTGGTCAGCCTGCTGGGTGGACGAGGTGGCCTTCGCCTGGGAAAGAACAGGTTGGAGATGTTAGCATGAAAACATGTATCTGTGTTTTGTGTTGTCAATCAATCAATCAACCATGGGCATCAGCAACTGAACAACTGAATGTGTTGTAGAGCTCCTAGAATAGTTAACTGACTTTTTGTACGTAGCATCAATTTCTAAATGAGATTCGATCAGGTAAATGAAAACATTTTAGAAACAGGACTTGAAATACTGGGTGGGTGCATATGCACTCTAGTGCAGGTGAAATTGAAGCTGTGAAGGTATTTCTGATGTCTACAGTTTATTTTTACTAGGACATGAACATGTGTGTGGATTTTTATTTCCTGCATTGACTGTTACCTCCTATAAAGTATAAAACGAATTATCATGGCAATAGTTTCTGAACAGCTTTTAGTAGGATCCATACTCTGATGCAGGTAATTTTCAATGTTAAATGCACCAAACCAGTACCAAAAAAAGTACAAGCACTGAAAAGTCAACGCAAGGAGCAATGACTGTCTCACCTCCAGATCTTTCATAATCTCCTTCCGCTGTTTCTCCATCTCGATGCCCTGCGCCTTAAACTTGGCGATCTCGTCCTTGATCTCCTGGATCTGATCCTGCAGCAGTTCCACCTCGTTATTCAGCTCGTTAACGTAATTAAACAGCGCAAAGTTCTTGTCCTCCGTGGCGATGAACTTCTTGACCAGCGTATCGATGTCTTCCTCGCCGGTGACCTCCTTGATACGAGTGAAGGCGGCTTCGTAAGTTTCTACGGTTTCCTCTCCTCCCACTGGCTTCTCTTCCTCTGAAGGGTGAAGAAATTAACATGTTTGTTTTCTTTTTCTTTGTCTTATTCTTTGCTTTAGGCCAAAGTCCCATATAAAAAAGAGAAAAACAGACAAATACATACTCAGATAGATTACATACTTAGGTTTAAAGTGTGTTCTTAATGGCAAAGCGTACAAAATAGAATACACAACACTGTTTTTCGATACCGGAAGGCAGGTCACAAATGAGTAGGTGAGTTTATGCCACCTGGCGTCAAGCCGTCGATGGTGACAATACATAAGTGTACATAAGTGTGCACATAGACTAATGCTGGCCCTCCTTGGCATCAGCATTTTGAGAGCATCATGATATGCTAACCTTAATTAGCCATGACACACCAGCACTGTGTCTAACCCAGAGATGCGGGCAGTACATTGGATGACTTTGACTTAAATCCAAGAAAAACTTAAAAATCTATGTCTACCAAGAGAAAAGTACCAAACTGTTCCCACCTTTCTTCTTCCCCCTGAGCTCTTCCTCCTCCTGCATCTCGGCCCTCTCCTGGGTCTTCATGGTCATGAACTGTTTCAGTTTAGCGTCATGGTCGATGATTCGCATCAGTTCCTTCAGCTCCATGTTGTACTGAGACAGGTCCTTCTCACTACGGTCTTTCAGTCCCATCATCTTAGCCTGGGCCTCGTCCCTAAAGGAAAATAAAATCAAAAGAGTTTACCAGAAGTTTTAGCTCCATGTTGTACTGAGAGAGGTCCTTGTCACTACGGTCTTTCAGACCCATCATTTTAGCCTGGGCCTCATCCCTAAAGGAAAATAAAATCAAAATATAAGAAAAGTGGAGCGACAGGGCAAAAAGAAAAGAACAGGCCTAGGCATGCTATGATAGCCCCAAATGCTATCGATGATAGGAGCCATGAAATCAACATTTCATGCTGGTTTGTTACTCTAACAATGAATTTCAAACTTTTACCACTGCATTGACAGATGGAAACTGTAACAACTCTGAAGAGAAGGTACTAATCCTTCAACCGTTGGGGCCTGAAATATTTGGGTTTTTTTGCAGATCAAAAAAAAAATGAAGCGGGCAAATCCGAGATCCAACTACGGTAATTAAATTGGTGTGGCCTAACACACATTAAACAAAGAAATGTCTGCATGTTGCAGGACTGTACCTGGCATCATACGCTGACGTGGACTGCTCAATAATCTCCCCCATCTCCTTCTTCTTCTCATTCAGCTCTTTGGACAGCTTCTTGTACAAGTTGTCGAACACGTTCCTCTCTGTACGCAGGTGGTCGATTTCCTCCCGCAACGAGGAATTCTCTGTCAGCATGTCGTTGAATTCCACAGTAGCCTGCAGAAGGCGGAAAATTTCAGGAAATGAACATTTTACACATGGAACAGACAGCAAGGCAACTAAACTTTTGTGTGAAGCAGTGTCAGTCAGACATACATGTGTACCAAGATAATTTGGATGAATATGACATGTTTGTCACAGTCCCCATAGGGCGACACAAGTTTTCGCCTTATGGAGTTACAATGTAAGTTACAGGAAATAAATTTGCTTATAATTTCCCTTTCTTGTCATCTGACCAAATATTGTTTGTGTATGAGCCACATTAAGAACCAAAGTGCATTGAGGTAAAAGTAAACAATGCCACATAACATACGAATGAAGAAGTAAGTAGATCAAAAGAAAATTTTGCAACTGAATAGATAGACATAAATAAAGACCCACCTTGTGCAGCCTGTTCTCCAGTACACGAATCATCTTCTGAGTCTGCGTGTGCCTCTGGTGGGAGGCGTGGACACCGCCCATGGTCTTATGCTGCTGCTTGATCTTACGCTCCATGGCTCGAATCTGCAGGCAAGTTTGGACAAAATAAACAGTGAACATCCAAAAAGAAACAGAAACTGTTGTCATACTAGCCTTATATGTAACATTTTGTGATGTTACTCTGGATATAGCAATTTACACCTGACAGGTGTACTTGTTAGAAATAACTTGGCAAGTGGCAATTGCAAGTGCCACAAATTTCAATTCTTGTTATTCATTGCTAAAAGTTGTTTCTTATATCCAAAACAAATGGACACAACCCATATGGTGGCATATACACGTAGAAGCACTCACTCATAATACAGTTTTTTGTACCATGTATGTGCAAAATATTAGGACTTAATTACATGAAGTACCAGTAACTTAATCTTTTTGATACCTCAAACCCTTACCTCTTCCCTCGTGACCTCAATGAAAAGTGACCTCCAGGCCAATTTGAGCTTCAAATGAATAAAAAATAGTTCAAACAAATACTTAGACATTACATTTAGGATACTACAAGTATTACAAGATTACCTTAGCATCCAGTTCAGCTATGGTCTGTTTCTCCTCGGCGATGAGATCCTCGTAGCTGTCCTTACTCTCCACCAGGTCCTTCAGCGAGTGGGTGTTGTCTCCGTCCTTAATCTGGTTCTGTCGGCTCTCAGCCAGAGTCAGGTCTGTCTTTATCTCTGTCTGCTCGGCCTGGAGGGCCTCAATCATGGCTCTGTGGACCAGAAAATTTACATTATTTGTTTGTTTTGTATATAATAACCAGTAAACTGCCTTTAGTTGCAATGCACAGTTTTGTTCAGTAAGAATAAGCTGTGTAAGACTGGGCTGTAAGGTTTGAACCACATATTTTAAGTACATCGCTATGGAACAGGCTTCCCTGTGAATGCTTCCCAGATGGGTACTGTCCTTGGTGCTACACAAGGACTTGGTGCACATAAGGACTCCTAAAGCCTCTTAACAAGCCATTCTGTGCCCACAGACTGAGACAATATGAGGCATCAGGTGGTCACTTGGATATTTGAAGAGTTGTTGAAACCAAGGAGAAGTATGCCTGATGTATACCAACAACTTCTTCATACTGAAAAGAGCACTTGTCCTACCTGGTCAAAGCTTCTACTCTACTCTACTCTTATTCCTTTCTCCTGAGTTTGCTGGGTCTTAGACATAGGGGGAATAAGAAACAACTAGTGAAGTGACCAATACTACCAGGCTTCGGGAAGCGGCTGGAAAGAGTAGAAATTGGCCAAATACCCAGTAGACAGATGATATGCATGGTGAGTTGGTCCACAATAAGACTGCAGATGCAAGACACATGCAGTAGAAGAGAGAGAGAGTAATGAATAGTGCAGACCAACTCTTCTAGCATATCATCTGTCTATTTGGCCCCTTTAATTTCTTAACTCTTCCCAGCCACTTCCTGAAGCCTGGAAGAGGCTATAGACGGCATGGGTCGTGTGGCGTAATGGCAGAGAATTCAGCTCAGAACCAAGAAGTCCCAGGTTCGAATCCTGCCATGTCACCAACCTTGTGCCCTTGGAAAAGACTTTCCTCACTTCGCTCAGGTGTTAATGAGTATGCCAAAATGATCAATATCATGATCATTGGCATTAAAAATTGCTCATGGCCATATCAATATTCAAATGGAACAATATCTCAAAGCTGCCCATAGGCGTACCAGAGGATATAAATATCAAGCAATATCTGCCAAAACAGACTGTTTTTGATTTTCTTTTTTTCCAAGAACAATAAAGGAGTGGAATAAGCTGCCGGGACAGTTAGTAAAAGCCCAGTCAGTGGAGGCCTTTAAGGCCGGACTCCTGGCCGCACAGCCATAGCCCGTCGCACCCCCCCTCTCAGTGATACCCCAATAGGGGTTGTTAGAGAGTATATAAGAAGAAGAAGAAAAGAAAAACCGAAGAAAAACCACTCACTTCTGTTTGCGGATGATGTTCTGTGACTCCTCGCAGTAGGCCTTGCGGTCTCCCTCCATGATACGGTACTGCCGCTGCAGTTTGGCCAGTTCGCTCTCCGCCATTCCGTCCATGTCAGGCTCGCTCGCCTCCGAGCGTCTGCTTGCCGCACGATGCATCCTGATTGGCTATTTAGTTCTTAGAACCTGTAGCGACAGATCAAGACATTCAATTACATTATCATAGACCACATATTTGTTGCCTTAAACTATATACATTGTACTTGTAACTTGTACCTTGGTTTCTTAACCCAGGTCATAGGGGCACTGTATGGTGGAGTGTCTAACCGTCTGTCTCCAATACTAGAGTAACGTTATAGTAAAATGCAGAATTTTTAAAGAAAATCAATGTGATAGGATCCAATGTACTTTTCAGTTCAACCTTCTATAGTTCCATGGTTGCTTGACTTGTTGCATCATGTAAATGCTAATTAAAAATTTTTGCAACAAAGGTGGAAGTTACTGTTTTTGGAATAGAAATCAAGTGTTTCTTTTTTCTTTTCTTTTTTTGCAAACAAGGGAATGCCTGGCTTCCAATAGTTAAAGTTATGTCTATGACAAGATTTGTTGACAATTTCACCAACAATCTGGATACATCCAGCGTTAAGTCCATACGTAAAAAAAACCGTTACACGTTTATAAAACAACATAGGTTTATATGTAGTACTTGATCATAAAACGTGCCAAATCACAGCAGGGAAGTACTGGCGGAAGTTGTTAAGAGAAAGTTTGCTGTTTGTTGATCAGCTTATCTCTGGGCAATGTTTACACGAACTGGCATGAACAAACAAGTTAGTTCATAAAAATCGCATTAGGGGTTAGTTTATAGAGGTTTATAGTCTTTCTGTAGAGAGGTATAAAAGCTATTTCTGATGACAATCTGTTTAAAAAGATTCATTCTTCTTCAATAATCACAATGAATCACTTGATTCTAGTCTAGAGGACTTTACTTCGTGCATGATTTGGGGGAGGGAATTCGGGAGGCCTGAGTCTTTTTTTAACGAATTTTGGTGTTTCATAATTTGACGACACACAACTTTATAAGCTAACCAATACAACTATTAGCCAATAAAACACAGAAAAAAGGCCTGTACAAGTCTAACGGAGAAAGGCAGGCCAAGAGAATGTATTTTTATCTAGTCTCAGGTCTCCGCGCACCATATGAGACTCAGCGGCCATGAAAATTCCCCCCCAACAAAACTCGCTACTGTAAATTTTTCGCCCGTCCAAAAGACTGCCGCACTCCACGGCAAATTTCCGCCACTCACACCAGAATACACAACGTACTTACCTTGTCAATAAAAAGAGCACGCTTCTGCCGTCAGTTGGGGCGCACGGAATCGATAAATAATGGAGATTACTGCTTGTTTACTTTGCACACTTGGCAGTGTGTGTAAACTGGCTTGAAGAGCCTGTCGGTAGAGCACGATTGCGTGACGCGGTTGCTATGTTTACCTAGCAACGGAAGGTTCTATTATGACTACCTCAAAGGGGAATACTATCACAATTCTTTTTACATATCGGCCGTAACATTACGTTTAATAACAAAAAAAATTGATAATCCTATATATTAAAGATACTTCTTTGATAAGTGTTTTTTTTTACATTACCATTTATTCTTTTATGTTTGTACGGCTAAAAGATATCACCATGGGAACACTTATTGATGGAATCGTCGAACGTGTTCGACGAGCCAATGTGACGTCAGGACGAACTGCAGTTATAGCTGGAGACGCTAGAAGTCGTCTTTGGGGTAGAATGAAGGTTTGATATAATTTTTGAGTCTTGTAAAACTATGTTTCAGATTCCTAGCTTTGCAAATGTTTTGTATGCTGTTATGTCAATGATCATATGGTGTGGTTAAACATATACACCTACATAATTTTTCTATTTTTTCGTTTCTTTTATTTACTTGTATTAATATTTTTGTGTAACGTTACGCATGCACACAGACGCCCCCCTCCCACAAATGCACACACATACACACGTTCATACACAAATAATAATCGTTGTCTTATTGTTGCCTCCGAGTATTTTATTTTCCATGTATTGTATTTTAATGTCATTTACAGGTCATAACGTTATATCATACTCGTAAGGCAAGACATGCGTTTCGTTGTACTTAGAATGCAAATGGCTTTGAAAAAGTATAAAAATCAACTCTTGGTTATTATATAATTTGCGTGAAAAATTTTTCACACTGGTGTAAGAACCACACAAACATCATCTTGCGTTTAGAAAAAGGTCATCTCAACACCATATCCATGATAAAACTAAATACTGTTCTAGGTTAGTTTCTGAATACATTCACAAAATGTAACGCTTACTATCAATTTCTACCTCCATGCTATCAATACCAGTGTCTTCAAAATCTATTACTCCTTAATATATATATATATGGTCCTGTGTAACAGTGAAGCAGCAAGTAGCAACTTTTTGTAAGAATTCTGCACATTTTTTTAATCCTTCTCTTTGAAATTCATTTAGGAGCACCAATATTATATTTACAGCAAAGATGGCCTTCCTAATAGCTAGTATAGCTTACTTTTAACGCACATCAAGCTTAGCTTAACACATTTTGATACACACATTTCTACGTAGTCTTGCTCGACACATTTGACACACATCTAGCCTAGCTATCAATAGCTTGACACATTGAATTTGACACAAATCGAACCTAGCTAGCTCGACACATTTTGACACACATCTACCCTTAGTAGCTTGACACATCTAGCCTCACTATCAATAGCTTGACGCATTGAATTTGACACACATCTATCCTAGCCAGCCTGACACAATTTTTACACACATCTAGCTACAAAGATGCCACTACACAAATGTGGCAGGCCCGTCGTACTCAATAATTCGGAAGGAGCTTGTTCTCCTCTCTCCAGGTTTCTTCTCTGTATCCACCACATCCTCATCCTCCTGGCTGATGACGACCGACACCTTGCTCTTCCTGTTTTCCTCCAGCTCCGCGGTTTGGTTGAAGTTTCTCCTCTGGTTGGCTGGGCTGATGTTGGGGCTGCGTTTGCCAATCATGGCCGTGATTTGGTTGATGACAGCGGCATCAGGCTGCTGAGCGACCGCAGGCGAGCTTTCTGGTGTAGAAGGTGGCGAGACTGGACACTCGTTGTTGACTGGTTCCTGCTCTTTGGTGTTGTTCACGACGCAGGTGTCTGGCGCTTGTTGTGCCTCCAGGATCTTCAGTCTGGTCTGTGGGCTGCACCTTGCTGCTATTTCTGCTGCCGACGGTCTAGCGGGGATGTTGGGGCTTAGGCGGCCGCTGTTGGGGCTGGCTCGACCGCTCTTAGGCGTGGAACGACCGCTCTTGGGGCTGTCGCTGCCAGAACTATCACTACCTTCTCCTGGTGGCAGCAAGCTCCTCCTCCTGGGTGCTGGAACGGGCTGGCGTCGAGTTCTGGGGCTCGGCACAGGCGACATGCGGTTGTTGTTGGGTACATCAACGTTTTTGCATGCAGGGTCCGAGGAAGCGTTGTTGTTGTTAGCGTGTGGCCCCACTGGGTTCCAGGAGTCCGAAGGGACGGGTGCATCCGGCACGTATCCGAGATTCAGAAACTGGGTATTCTGCACCTTTGCCTTCCCTGTAGCAGAAGCTACAGTGTCGCTGTTGATGTAATCGGGGTTCCCAGGAAACTCCTTCTTGCTCTTCTCTTCGTCGACGAAGGCTGGCACCCAGACGGACGCGTTGGTTGACGCTGGGCCAGTAGTATTCGTCTTTTCCCCCGCCGCTTTGCCAGCGTTTGTTGGTGACACGAATGCTGGAGCCCAGACGTTCGCTTCTGAGTTATCTCCGTGTGCTTGTGACGTAGTCTCGGCGCTGACGTAAGTGTTACCCAAGCCGGCGGCTCCCTGCGCAAGGGCATCCTCGTTCACATAGGAGTGGCGCAACCCTGCGGCTTCCGCTGAGCTTGTACTTGAACTTGAAGTTTTGGACCTTGTGCCGGACATCTCCTCAAACACACTGTCGTTCTCGTACGAAGGACCGGGGGACGCCGCCGTCATGCTGTCGTTAGGCAGGAGATATCCCTCCGCGTCGGTGCTGGTTGCCGCGCTCCCACCACTCATGTCCACATACGAGTCAGCTGCACTTTCAGGCTCATCTCCCTCCACAAGCATGCTCATCCTGTACTTCTCCCTGGCCGCCTCGAGTTTGGAGCTTCCCTCGGAAGACCCGAACTTGGATCGCCTGGAGGCCTCCAGAGTCTTGCGTCTGTACATCAGCAGGTCACGCTGCTTCTGCTGTTTCTTGTGGACAGTGGTCCTCTTGCGGATAGTAGACCTGATAGTAGAATGAAAGATACCTAATTAGAATGATTACTACACAAGTGTATACAAATAAAAGTGGGATACAGATCTATCAGTGAGCTCTATTGTTGAATGACATTTTCTTGTATGGATAATCTACCTCATTGGTGTCTTCAAACCCGGTTTGCTTCGATGGAATTAAATCTACCATTTCAGAAAATGCAGGAGTTGTATGAACACCACAATTTGTGGTTGATAACTCTGATATTTGAAGGCATGGTTGCTTCGTGATCTTTTCTCAGCTGGTATTAGATACTTAGTAGTACCCTAACCAGTACGTTTATTAGCTTGTACTGTACTGACCTTCTTGGAGGCAACTTCTTGATGAAGGAGCCGGTTGACGTGTCGCTGTCTACCCTGTCACGGGCCTTGTGGAGGGGCAGGTGGGGGTTGGTGTACTTCTGTAGGTAGGCGCAAGGGGCGTAACCCACTTTGTCGTTGTACCTGCAGCATGGCAACAAGTCAACGTGGTGAGTGGAGATCAACCCAAAAATGACCTAAAAGACTTGTAATTTCCAAGAGTGTGGTAATATTTCAAAATATATTTCACGGATCACCTGTATATTACACCAAACGACTTAGCCTTTAAACATCTCGTTTAAAGCTATCAGGTGTATGTTGCCCCTACGGTACTTGATGACAGTGAGTTCCACTCTACTTGAGTTCTAGGGAAAATGAGTTTTTGAACACCCCAATCCTTAGTTGATACATATGACACCTTGGTTGTTCTACACATACCAACAAATATAAAACAGGATGCACGAACAGCCTGTACTTACTTTACAATCCACCAGCCGTCCAGGAGCTTGTGGATGACGTGAACAATCACGCCTTTATCAAACCCAATCTCGTCATCTATCTGTGGCTCATACTTTTCTGTGGTCAGAAAGTCTTCACCTGAGAGAGGAAAACAAAATATAGGCACATGATGGTGAGATAACCGTCCAGGACTGGATACAGAGGACAGTCTATTGCCACTATCCGATTATCAGCACACACATCCAACCCTTGGTCCATTGCAGGCAGCCTTGACTCTCCTTAACAGCTAGACACCTGCTCTGCTTAATGGCCTTGTTCCTAAACATAAACTAAGAGGTATTGTCAGCACACACATCCAACCCTTGGTCCATTGTAGGCAGTCTTGACTCTCCTTAACAGCTAGACACCTGCTCTGCTTAATGGCCTTGTTCCTAAACATAAAGAGGTATTATCAGCAACACACATCCAACCCTTGGTCCATTGTAGGCAGTCTTGACTCTCCTTAACCATAATTGTACTACAGATAGGCACCTGATCTGCTTAATGGCCTTGTTCCTAAACATAAAGAGGGATTATTAGCAACACACATCCAACCCTTGGTCCATTGTAGGCAGCCTTAACTCTCCGACTCTCCTTAACCGTAATTGTACTACAGATAGGCACCTGCTCTGTTAATGACCTTGTTCCTAAACATAAAGAGGTGATCGAGGTGAGTGACACGGCAGTCAAAGTCCCAGCACCTGGTGATCCCTGATTCCCAGACTATAAAGCATAGGCGAACCAGCCACCTGGCGGTGAGAATACGCATGGCACCCTGTCCAAACAACATACCTCCAAAGAACTGGCTAGGTGATTTTGATTTAGCTTGTGAAATGACAGCAACTTTCTGCCACATCCTCAATACTTCTGTCCAGGGGGAAGTCGAGTCGAAGCAGCATAAAAAAAGTTGCAAGTATGGATCGGTTAAGACTCATCTCATCTGCGTCCCATGGCCAGTCAATACAGTCTCTCTACTCTCCAAGCAGAGGTTTGGGCTTTGGCTTATTTTTGGCATGGTGTTTTTATCAGACTTTCTTTTTTGTACTGGTAAATGTGTCTTTAGGCAATCGTTAGGCAAATGATTGCTGTCTGGCAAATGGATACTGCCTGGCCAATTTTATACTCAGTTTGTCTTTGCAGTAACCTCAAAGTCTGCTTGGAGATTACAGTAGCTAGATTCTTTCAGCTTTTGCATTAAGTTTGACACCCATCGTCCTTAGGCACTGTTGTCGACTTTTGATTGGCTGGCTTTGTCTGTCTGTCTGTCTTACCTTCCCAGTTTGGCCGTTCCTCGTCTCTTTCCTCTGGTTGGTCCAGAGGTTCCAGGTAGGAGGCGGGGCACCAGCCTTGTTTGTCGTCCGCCTGAACCAACCACCAGCCTGGAGGGGTACAAAACATGTCAACTTTACTACACGAACCGTCAATACTTCCACGACTTATAAGCTGGATAAGGCTGATTGTCCCAGACTGCACACTCCAAAGCTTTGGCTTCACCTTTTATACGTTTTTTTGTACTGGTCTCTTTTTTACACCAGCCAAAGGTTGGCATATTGGATAGTCTATAAGCAGATTCTGTGGAGCAAGAGGATTCTGATGTTGAGGCCAATGGATACCGGCGGCCAATATAGACCATTGCCTCAAAGAATATGCTTGGAGATGAGTATTGGATACTGTCTGGCCAATAATGTGTTGCAGCCATCAGAAGATCTGCTTGGAGATCTTACAATCTGTTGCACAACGTTCCATACAGAAGAGGGGTTATGCAGAAACAGGTGGGTTGCACCAAGGGGCAGATACCTAGTGATGATGCCCCTACTTCCACTCTACGGTAGCAGTACGTAGTAAACTTCTAGGAAAACATGAGTTCTTGAATGCCTCAATCCTCGGATGACGACTATTTCTTGTTTTTCTTGTTCTTTTCTGAACTGGTATTAGGTACTAAGTACTTGGTACATCCACCAGTTTATTAGTCATTTTGTACATCATCAGTCATGCATAGTGTGGACATTTTTTGTCTGTCTTCAAGTGACATTATCTTGGCATATCTGGACTTATCATACAGAAACGTACCGCTCATGTTCTTCTCCACCACGTCCACGTGCGCTCCCTCCTCCAGGCGGACCTCAGTTTTCCCGCTCGGGGTGAAGGTGGCAATCGCCCGGTAAGTCTCCAGCAGGATGGGAGCAGAGATCTCCATGTCTTCTGCTACGGGGACGACAAAGTCAAACAGTTGAGTATAAAGTACATATGCTGTAGCCTGGGTGCCATCCTCCTTAGTTTTTGCTAGCTCTTAATGTCGCTAGAAACCACAGAGTAATCTCTGAGAGGCAGATTCTGTGGGGCAATAGGGAGTCTATATTGGCCGCCTGTTACAGCCATTGGCTGCCCCACGACAATTGTTACAGGAGGCCAATATAGAATCTGCTTGGAGATTACTACCTTGGCCAAGTGACATTAGGAGCTGGCGGTAACTAGGGAGGACTGACTAAACATGCTGCAAGACGTTAGCTAAATCACATAGTGAGGGGAGTGATGACGAAGTCCATCTACATGTACATGGAGTCTGTGTCTGTCAGTGTGTATGTGTGTGTGTGTCAGTGTGTGTCTATGTTTGTGTGTGAGAGAGATAGAGATAAAAATAGAGAGAGAGAGAGAGAGAGAGCAGACAAGAGCACGTACCACTGGACAGAATTTCTTCATCAGGAGCGCCAGTCAAGAAGTGGAGAATATTGCGAAATCCTAAAAATGTCGATGGGTCGAAAAAGAAGGAAATATATATATATATAGTGATCGCAGGCGATTCAAAAAAGGCACAGAAAAAAAACTACAACCTACCAGCTGCAAGTTTAGAACAGTTTAAGACAGTAAAGTTTAGATAGGAGTACAGCAGTTTTACAGCATTATGAGTAAGATGAAAACAATTGAAATTAATAAATCAATGTGTACAATGACATTGACTCCAATGATATTGGATATTCTGTTAAGAAAATTCCTCATGACGCAACGTGGATACACTTAAAGTATTGAACCCTTACCCGACTTTTCCTTCTTCCCTTTTCCCGTCTTGTTTTTCGACTCAAATGTCAGGTACGTCTTGTTGGGCATCTCACTGTTAGAGGACAACATCAGAATCTATCACAACGGCTTGAATTAGCTATATATAATACTATTAAAGCTAGAAAGGTGACATTTGCAAAGCAAGTGCATGACGTTTACCTTCTCATGGTCGAACGAACTACTGCTTAGGTTATTCTTACTCAAAGCCTGGATACATTTATATGTACGATAAGCAGCATTTCTAACCCTGTTTTGCTAAATGATCTACAGCATAAGTTACCATGGTGACAGATGTCTGGTCCAGATCATTGACCTTATGTTTGGAACAGAGCAAAACAATATTTTCGACAGAAAAAAAAGCTTAGATGCAGAATTAATTAATTAACGTACGGGTCGGGAGGAGGAGGGGTCAGATCTTCTGGCAGCGCCTCGAAGAAGTTCAGCACCGCCTCGTGTTCGGATATCTTCGGCTCGGCCATCGCAACCTTTCGGCAGTATTCGTCGATCGTCGTCTGCCTTTCCTCTGCCACCTTGAACTTCTCGTTTCCGAACCATTTTTGTTCTGTAGATGACGTAAGAATTTACAGGTCAGGGCTCAGAAGGTGTGGATTGCAAAGTCTCTGTTGTCTTGATGCAATCTCAATAAAGATAGAAAGAGTCAGAAAGAGTAAAGAACATCATGATAAAGAAGGTGTGGACTTACTTGGTAGTAGAGGAATTTTCTGGTCTTTCTTGCCGACCACTCCCGTCTCTATTGGGAACACTTCAGTCAGTTTTTCCTGAAGAAAAAAAGAAAGAAACAGGTTGGATTTAGAATATTGAGTAAAGCGATGTGATTTCCTAGCCTTTACTCTAGTATTTCATCCATTAATAAACCATTCATTCATTCGTTATATTCATAGTGTCTGAAGTGGAGTCAACGTTTCAAAGAATAGGTGGCAGCTTAGGCAATTCATCCATAGTATCTCAAGTGGTTTTCCAAGAATAGTGATAGCTAAGGCAACACCTGGAGTCTGATGCCGTGACAAGACCTTAAGGTTCACTGGTACATGAAGCAGAACAACAAAACGGACAACAAACAACTGAATAGTACAGAAAGCTGCACTGCGACATCCCCAACCCCCTCCTATTGTACACAACGCGTCAAGCATATCGGCGTAGGCGCGGGTATGCTGGCTTTCCACAATCCAGCTGCATCAGGCTTGGGTTCAGGCCAATTTACAGTAACCTGGATGCCAGGTAGCCTGGGTATCATCCGGAGTTTCGCTCCGCAACGCTCGAAAAAATCTTTGAGCTCCGATCCCAGAGATAGCACCTGTACCTGTACCTAGGGGTCTAATCTATCTTTACATCTCTACATCTGAAGAGGTGTTAAGCCGAGGAGTTAAGCTCGGCCTAAAAAGGAATGTAATGTGGGCAGAGGTGCTAGCCGACCAAAGAGGGCCATATTTGCCTCCACTGCAAGGCCGATTTCTACTATTTATTCAGCCTGCAAAGGCGTCTGGTGGAGACTACATCCGCGATACAAGCCAATGCTTTTGGTTTCCAGCCAAGATACAATGTATATTACGTAGACTTTTGCAGCGAGCTCTCTTCCGTACACTCAAACATGACACACCCTACCCTTCCCGTGCAGTTTTCAACAGTCACCCTGACTGTCAGCCTTCACTTACAACCCGTTACCACATTTCCCCTAGCCCCTACCAGGCTTCGGGAGGCGGCTGGAAAGAGTAGAAATCGGGCAAATAGAGAGATAACATGCCGGGGGAGTTGGTCTGCTTAGAGAGAACATTTTTGCCGTACCCTGGTAGAGGCTACACTTCCCCATCGACTTAACTTCAATCCTTTTCTAACATCCTGTAACCACAATGTCGTTATCTACATTCCTGCACGCTTGGGGAAGCGAAGATGTGGGCTACGTGACCTAACTGCTAAACGTTCCCTTAGACTATAGATCGTGTAGATATCGCATTACTTACTGGTGCATGTACAATGTAGACATACAGACAGACACTGTACAAGGGTGTAACAAAATTGACCTACGTATAAGACAACAGATGATATCAACTTAAGTTATACTACGTGACCTGACTGTTAAACGTTCGCACCAGTAGCCCATAACCGTGATAACGTTAACATGTAGATATAACATTACTTACTATTGCTAGCCTCTACCAGGATTCGGGAAGCGGTTGGAAAGAGTAGAAATTGGCAAAAATAGACAGATGACATGCCAGGGCAGTTGGTCCTGGTCCGCGCTAAGAGAACAGTTTGGGAGCGGTAAACTGTTCTCGTAGCGCAAACTATTAGTAACTCCCCTGGCATATAGCATCTGTCTATTTGGCCAATTTCTACTCTTTCCAGCCGCCTCCCGAAGCCTGGAAGACGCTAATTACTTACGTGTAGCTGGAAGAAAGCGCTGTACCGTCTGTAGATGATGAACTCACTACCCTCAGACCACTTCACGGACAGGATGTATAACTGTGGTACAATAAAATTTCATATATTAGCGTTTTTAGACACAGGCTATCAACATACAACGTAGATGTCACCAGTTATTATTTTATTACCTCGATTCATTTCGCTGTTTGAGCCCCCTGGAACTGGGCTAATCAGAAAACAGCTGGACCCTCTATGGCCGACCAACTCCTCTGGCCAATGATTTCGCCCTTTCCCGATTTCTACTATTTATTCAGCCTGCAAAGGAGTCTGGTAGAGACTAGCCGAAGACCACCAATCCCCCAGTTCTATAAGCCTGCTACGGAGGCTACCCCTACACTGTGATTTGGACCCCTATTCTGTGATTTGGACCCCTATGCTGTGATTGTCCCCTACACTGTTTTTCAACCAGCGTAGGGGGTGTTTGGTCTTTTTTGGTGAGAACTAGCCTCCTGTGCGGGCTCCGGGCTGGTGGGAGTTTTGATTCTGCGTTTTGTAGAGTTTTTAACGCGTTCTTTTAATTGCCGGCCATCCTACAACCAGCCGCGAAAGAAAGTTTCCATCCGCCCACGGGGCCTGTACAGGGTGAGAACCCTACATCTTGAAAAATAAAAATAATGACTTTAGAATGAAGCTTGAATTAACAACTTGTTCCTTTTGGTCACGCCCTATTTTTGTTTGCCTGTTTTTTTCTGTTTTTCCTTCGTGCCAAATTGGCCTTAGGCTAGCGAGTATACGCAAATAAATGTCAAAGGTACACGTTCAAAAGTTCACTTTCGAAGAATAGTATCCGTTTTAAAGGAAAACGTGATTTGCAATGTTTACTGTCTCTCCTTTTACCTGTGTAGGATTGACAGGTGCGTGACACCATCAGACAAAGGGCTGTCACGGTCTAGTAAAACTCACTGTGATTGCTCCATTCTCTGTTGTAATGCTGTATTGTCCATCGGCACACACTGGGCTAAAAGTTATGTTTACAAGGTGTACATAATGTTCCTAGTATGTGTTCTTGCATGGCTGTGTATCATGTGTAAGATCTATACGAGCTTAACATCATGTAGCTTTGTAACGAGTAGACCAGCATTTTGTCACAGGCTTCTGGTCCGGAGATGGAGAATTTTGATGGTTCTTTGGCGAGAAATGAAACTGTGCACAGGTGAATATGGTACCTACCTGCGCGCACGTAAACCTCCCCCCCCCCCCACTGGGGGTAGCAACAGAAGACAGGGCATATGACATGTATGAAAGACATTAGAAAGGCCACAATCTTCCCCACCAACCTCTGCTTAAATTGGAGAGTACAGACAAAAGTATATGGACTGTCACGGACTAGTAACCCTTTGGATTTACAACGCCCCGCTCAAGTGCGAAAATTACGACCACCAGGCGAGAAATTTCCTGTCATTATATACTTATACAATCACACCCTAGTATCTATCATATAATCTATTGTTAACCGATCCCCATTGTCGTGAGGTGTGTGGAGTGGGCGGTTGGTTTCCGCCGGTTCGCGGAACCACATAAAATACTCCGCTCTGCCAGAGTCACGACACTGCCACTCCCTCCATTCTTGTAGGTAAAGTTACCAGTTAATTAAAACAACAGTCTACAGTATGTTGATCTCCTACTCAAAAATATCTGACAGCCCCTTCGCTGAGCACAGGACATTCGCTGAGCACAGCCCCTTCGCTGTAGCCTCTACCAGGCTTGAGGAGGCGGCTGGAAAGAGTAGAAATCGGCCAAAATAGAGAGATAAGCCTGTCTGGAGTCGCCATGATCAAACGGCATAAAAGTAATCCCCCCATTAATCCAACAAAGGAAGTATCTCAGCGCAGAAGATCATTTAGCAATAAATCCAACAGCGCGCCGTAGGGCGCCCCTGGGCACACGAACTTGTGGGGCGGCGAACTGTTCTCTCAATGGCCAAACTCCCTTCACATGCTTATCTCTCTATTTTGGCCGATCAAAGTTCTGCTCTTTCCAGCCGCCTCCTCAAGCCTGGTAGAGGCTACCTTCGCTGTTGAATTTAGCCCATTCTCTGTTGAAATTAGTCCCTTCTCTGTTGAATTCTGTTCCTTCGTTGAGCACAATTTGTGTCGTTTTGGTCCTTCGTGTGACATACATGATGTGACCGTCAAGGACAAAGTTTACAGGATGTAGACGACATTCTGACACATGCTGTCGCTGATGACAAGGAAGTTTGTAATTATAGTCTGCAAGCAGAGGTGTCTGCTTTGGCTTATTGGCATGTTTTAGCCCTTTTTATCGGACTTTATTTCTTGTATCTGTATCTAAAAAAAAGAGATACCAGTCCAAAAGTAAGCCCGTAATAAAGCCTTAAATCACGCCAAAAATAAGCCAAACCACCAAACCTCTGCTTAGAGAGTAGGTGACGAGGAAGTCGGGTTTTTCCCTAACGGAGCGAGTCATCGATGTTACATGACTCAAGCCGACGGCCATTTCCTGAGCCCTGCCAACTACAAGCAACGTGCACAGCGTCAGATAAAGTATCTCTCCAATCTATAAATATCTTCGGCTTGCACAGATGGAAGTGAAATACAGGCACGCAGTGATACAACCATTTAACCGTCGATCAAGGTTAGACATCCTGGTAATATTAAAGATACACCAAAAAGCAGTTACTCAAGCAACTGGATATGATTTTGGAAACGGTCAGACGTTTCAGCTAGTATCCACTAGCTTTCGTTAGCTTAGTTTGTGCTTATAAACCTGCATTTCTCCTCTCGTCAGCTTAGTTTGTGCTTATAAACCTGCATTTCTCCTCTGGTCTCTCAGTCACTGACGAAAGCTAGTGGTGGATACTAGCTGAAACGTCTGAACGTCTAAAGTTATAGTTCAATTTTTTGGGTAAGATTTATGAAGGTTCTCAAAAAAAAACCCTTATGCTGGTTGAAAGGAGTTGGGTGGGTGGGGCGCTGCGTAGTTTTGGGCATGGGCCAGCGCATGTCTGGGCCACTCTGTGCATGGGTAAATACTGTGAATTACACTTGAGAGGGTTTTCTTTCAAAATCTTCTGATTCGATAGCTTATTGACTTTTAAGTGCTTAAAAGCTTGGCAAAACGTACCGGGTGAACCGTGTGCTTGTTTGTGTGCCACAGCCTGTCCGTCTGTATGTGTGTATGCGCGCGCGCGCGCGCGCGCGC
>NW_017804531.1:1040695-1045414 GCF_001625305.1 Branchiostoma belcheri
CGCGTGTGTGTGTGTGTGTGCGTACCACAGTGTTTGTGTGTGTGTGCGTGTGTGTCTGTGTCTGTGCGTGTGCGTATGTGTGTGTGTGTGTGTGTGTGTGTGTGTGTGCGTACCACAGTGTTTGTGTGTGTGTGCGTCTGTGTCTGTGCGTGTGCGTATGTGTGTGTGTGTGTGTGTGTGTGCTTGCACTCGCGCGTGTGTGTGTATCACACTAAGTGAGTGTGTGTGTGTATACATCGTGGAGGATTGGGTGAGTGAGAGACTCTCCACACCCCAGAAAATTGAGATTTCATCATTGATAGCACAGCAAGGTGCATATTTTACGATGTGGGAAAGTGATACGCCTATTAATTACCTTGCCACACCCCGGAAAATGTAGGTGTAAACCTTAAACAAACCTTACAGTTGGGCAGTAAACGACCAAATCGTCTGGAAAGAAGATGAATACCGATGGACAAAAATTTTATGGGTTGGGCAGCAAAAAATAGTACCAGATTATCAGATCTGTTGCCCACGTTAGACAAATCGTGACCATGTCTGACTGGATAGCATATAATTGTGGGGTCCTGTGGCGTAGCGGCAGAGTACTGGACTCGGAACCAAGAGGTCCCTGGTTCGAGTCCTGACATGCCACCGATCTTGTGAAAGGCACTTTACACTTCACACGACTTTCCTCACTTCGCTCAGGGGAAAATGAGTATTGTATTGTCCCCTGTGTTGGTGGCGGTATTAATATCAGTTTTAAAAAAAACTTGTATTGAGTGTGCCGTCACCACGTCTTGTGATTACATGTTGGAATGTATTTAAAAAATTGTACCCATTCACAGCATTCCCATTCTATTTTACGATGTGGGAAAGTGATACGCCTATTAATTACCTTGCCGCACCCCGGAAAATGTAGGTGTAGCATTAAACCTTACAGTTGGGCAGTAAAAAACCAAATCGTCTGGAAAGAAGATGATTTACCGATGGACAAAAACTTTATGGGTTGGGCAGCAAAAAATAGGACCAGATTATCAGATGTACTGCCCACGTTAGACAAATCGTGACCAACTCGGAACCAAGAGGTCCCGGGTTCGAGTCCTGACATGCCACCGATCTTGTGAAAGGCACTTTACACTTCACACGACTTTCCTCACTTCGCTCAGGGGAAAATGAGTATTGTATTGTCCCCTGTGTTGGTGGCGGTATTAATATCAGTTTTAAAAAAAACTTGTATTGAGTGTGCCGTCACCACGTCTTGTGATTACATGTTGGAATGTATTTAAAAAATTGTACCCATTCACAGCATTCCCATTCTATTTTACGATGTGGGAAAGTGATACGCCTATTAATTACCTAGCCAAACCCCGGAAAATGTAGGTGTAGCATTAAACCTTACAGTTGGGCAGTAAAAGACTGGAAAGAAGATGATTACCGATAGACAAAAACTTTATGGGTTGGGCAGCAAAAAATAGTACCAGATTATCAGATCTGTTGCCCACGTTAGACAAATCGTCATCATGTCTGACTGGATAGCATATAATTGTGGGGTCCTGTGGCGTAGCGGCAGAGTACTCGACTCGGAACCAAGAGGTCCCTGGTTCGAGTCCTGACATGCCACCGATCTTGTGAAAGGCACTTTACACTTCACACGACTTTGTATTGCCCCCTGTGTTGGTGGCGGTATTAATCAATGATAAGTTAAAAAAAAAACTTGTATTGAGTGTGCCGTCACCACAAATAGGACCAGATTATCAGATCTACTGCCCACGTTAGACAAATCGTCATCATGTCTAACAAGTCTGTTTCACAAGAACAATGGTGGGAGCGGCTTGCCTGTGCGGATTTGGTCCAGTGAACAGGTGGAACTGACGAAAGAACGACTAGTACTAGTCAGGGTTCTCACCAGGATTTTTTTTCACAGCGTATGGGCCAGGTACCCTTAAGAAGGGTACCTTAAGGGTAACTTTAGAAGGGTAACTACAGAACGCCTGAAAAGTAGCTACTGTTTAACAACAACAATGGTGGGAGCGGCTTGTCTGTGCAGATTAGGTGCAGTGAACAGATAGGACGTACGAAAGAATCGACTTGTAGTCAGGGTTCTCACCAGGATTTTTTCCTTTTCCCTGTCATCTCAAACCACGCTACACACAAAATACCGAAAAAGATACCAGCACGTTCATAGAAATCGGGAATAAACCGTTTTTTTTTTCGCAGTCCCTACCTTGCTGTGACACAGACAAGTGAAAGTACATGCCTCCTGAGAAGGGTGACCACCACGCCCCCAAATATTTAATTCAATCAATCAAAGACAACTTTACGGCACGAATCATTGCCAATAGATACAAAATACAAACTTGTAAAGTACTAAAACTTCTCGGGCCCCAAGTCATATCGTGACAAGATACCGTGCTGGCATCTAAACTATATATGTTTTGGCCGTGGTCAAAGACCGTACATATACAATGTACAAAACGTTTAATACTCTCAGAGCAGAGATTGGTGGGAACGGATTTGGCCTCTACCAGGCTTCGGGAGGCGGCTGGAAAGAGTAGAAATCGGTCAAATATAGAGATGGCATGCCAAGGGAGTTGGTCTGCTACAAAATGTACTCTCCAGCAGACCAACTCCCCCGGTTTCTACTCTTTCCAGCCGCCTACTGGCCGAAGCCTGGTAGAGGCTAGGGAAGATTGCATCATATGGTGGTGATAGCGACAGTAAAAAAAGTGGCATGTGATCGAATTGAATAAAAAGGTCACAATCTCACCCACTAACCTCTGCTTTGAGAGTAATCTCTAAACTATGTTTTGGCTGTTAATTTAAGACTGTATACAAATCGCTAGCTCGCAGCTCCGTGTCCTTACGTAGCCTTCGTAGCAGCCTGGGGGTTTGGTGGTCTTCGACTGTTTTCTGATTAGCCCAGTTCTAAAAAACGGGGGTAATTCAACCAGGCCGGCTATGTTGTCTATATGTTATTTAGAAAATAGCACATAAAAGCTCTCAAAGACCCTGAAACCCCCCCCCCCCAAAAAAAATCAGTTTTTGGCATGCTATGGAGGCTAGTACTTAGTCTCTACCAAACTAACTACGCTGGCTATATATAGGAGAATAATTGCCGGGGAGTTTGGCCGCCTAGTAGGTTTGACAGGCCTTCGGAGGGAAAGAAACTACCTCCCCGCGGCCGGACTCCCTTGGCCAATTTTACTCTCTTTTCTGCCGAATTCTACGATCCGTATTCCCGTAGAAAGCCCTGGCGGAGGCTAGTGCGTATGGTACTTACGTAATGTTTGTTGGGGACATAGCGCTTCTCAATCCCCAGTAGTCTTACACCTGTGATGATCTTCTGGCTCTGTTCTTTCATCTTGGAGTTTTTCGCCCTCTCCTTTTCCAGACTTCCGCGGTGTTACTACACTTGTTCACTGCGTACAGTTGCAGTGAGTTGGGTGCGTGCGATCTGTTCCGGCGGTGTACTGAAAAGTGCGGAGACCGTGCCAAGAGGCAACGCTTTACCCTGGCCGGGGTCCCGACCTACTCTTATTGACGACGTGACGTCAGAGCCCTGACAACCAATCAGAGACGCTGACAGGCACCGGAAGTGGGTTTACCGCGTGACATCCAATCAAAAGGCTCGGGTGTCGAGTTCAGGGGATTTCCAGGGATGCGGGGTTGAGTCATAGGTTCGTACGGGGAAGCCGGACTTTGACAGTTTGAGGTCCAAAAACAAGTTCACGCCCGCCGGTAGAGCTGGGTTTTTCATGCCATTTCCTGGTCATTCTTTTAATGTAGTAAGTTGAATCAACCCTACCCTCATTCTCTTTTGATATTTCCCAATTCTCGTTTGATATTTTGATATATTGGGTGTAACCAGTCGTTCGGTGTTATAAGTCAAGTCAAAGTTTATTGCACAACGATTGTCACGGGTACGATGTATGGCAAATAATAATGATTATTAGTTGGTATGTATCTATCATAATGCTACATATATGGTCAACGGTTACTGTGTCTGACAGAGTACTATAAAGAACTATGTACTGGCTAGAAAATATTCCGACTCTACTTGTACATTCTACATTACGCTAAGCTAGCTGCTAGCCTCCTTCGCAGACTTCTGGTGCGGCGACGTTAAGAGGACGTGATCATGTCATGAAAGTTTATCTGTGTGGGTAGTTACGTGTTTAAAGTAGTTAACGTCTATGTTTACTTTAGACACAAAGATATTGATTTATTGGTTGGTTGAGGGGTATTTCTAGGGATGCGAGGTGTGAATCACAGGTTTGTACGGAGAATCGATAATCCAGACTTTGGCATCCAAAAACAATTTCACGGCGGTAGAACTGAATTTTTAGTCATTTCCTGGCCATTCTTTTAATTAGAATAGCTCTATTGAATTAATGAAGACCTTTATTGTACACACATACCCACTGGGTGAAGTACAGGTCACAACAAAAGGACATCGTTAAGTAGCTACAATTAAGTAATTAAAGTTCATGCCCGAAGGCTAATTGCTTTTACAGAGTCATACTATATACATGTAATATCTGGAAAACTTATACTTCTGCTACTCCTCTTGCTCTTATATGATATAAATGACGTTACTAGCTCCTTGCTATCATGAGGTTAGGTTCTTCTTTGAAGGCAGTAAATAATGTAGTAAGGTGAATCAACCCTACCTTCATTCTCTTTTGATGAATCCGGTCAGGCCTAAGAAAATTAATGTTGTGTTTCCCGTTACGTCCA
>NW_017804531.1:1045434-1045628 GCF_001625305.1 Branchiostoma belcheri
AAAAAAAAATAGGCTCGGTGAGTCACTTTTACATTTTTCAAAAATATTTCAGCCAAACTGATCTCACAGTTACAGTTAATATAACACTGAAATGCATCAGTAATCTAGGTCGTTCCTGATTCGGTGCAGTGTATCGGGTATGCACCAGTGTTTCAGATTGAAAATTTTATGTCTCTCGTCAGGAGCCTACCCCC
>NW_017804531.1:1045648-1119509 GCF_001625305.1 Branchiostoma belcheri
AAGGGGCAGGGGGTGTGAGGGCAAGTCGGGTAACCGGAAACACAACAGTTGTTCCTATTCCTCAGGGAAATGTGTCAACCTGCCAGAAAGGGATTTCGAGAAAAATGGGCGACTACATACGTCATCGATATGGTTCAACTGCTGCAACAAGTGTAACGTTACACAATGGACATCGTGCCCGGCCTGGCACCGGTTCCTGGTATATACCCCGTCATCTTGTTTACAGTGAGAACTTCTTAACAACACTATGTCAGCATTTCTTCGTGTAAAGAAGTGTCAGGCTTTCTGTAGAAACATAGGCGTTAACTTTAAACATGTACCTACCCACGCAGGTGAACTTTTATGATATAACGTCCTCTAATCTTGTTTACGTTTCTACCTAGTACACTACCTACCTTGCCTCTTGACCTCCTGGTCGTGGGAGGGGGCAGGGGAGTGTTAGCGGTGCACACCCCAGTTCTTCCGCGACCAGGGTCCATTTTGTTTTTCCCTGAAATTGCATTGACCATCTATTTGGCAACAGAACCAACCTGCCCCCCCCCCCCTACCCCGAAAGCACTAGCCTCCATGTCAGAAACAGGAGGAGCCGTAAAAACCCTTCTGGTCCCGGGTCGGGGTTCGAACCCACGACCTCCCGAGCACCAGAGCTTCCGAATGATAACCAGACGCTATAACCTCTCCGCTAAAAGGTCTAGACCCATCGGCCGGGTCAGTTGGTAGCGCTGTTACATCCATAGCATGCCAAAAACTGTGGGTTTGGGGGGTCTTCAGGGTCTTTGGGAGCTTTTATGGCTTTTATGTGCTATTTTCTGATTGCATATAAAGAACATAGCCGGCCTGGTTGAATTACCCCCGTTTTTTAAAACTGGGCTAGTCAGAAAACAGCCGAAGACCACCAAACCCCGAGTTCTATAAGCCTGCTAAGGAGGCTTGAAAGCACAACATTTTTTTTTCAATTTCCAACATGTAATCACAAGACGTGGCGACGGCACACTCAAGTTTTCTAAACTTATATTAATGCCGCCGCCAACATAGGGGACAATACAATACTCATGTTGACAGTTATAACTTCTTCCCAACACTGTCAGCATTTCTTTGTGTAGAAACATAGGCGTTAACTTTAAACGTGTACCTACCCACACACATGAACTTTCATGACATCGATATCACGTCCTCTTGTTAAGCTTAGTGTTTCAGGGAAGGACCATTGGGTCACATTATGCCGTTTATTTTATCGCGCAAATATCCAACATTTTTGGATTTTTATGTTCAACTTAGCAGAAGGAACATATTGTTGTTCTTGGTACCCCGTCATTTTGTTTACAGTTAGAACTTCTTTCCAACACTATGTCAGCATTTCTTTGTGTAAAGAAGTGCCATTTCTTTCTGTAGAAACATAGGCGTTAACTTTAAACATGTAACTACCCACACAGATCAACATTCATGACATCACGTCCACCGATTCCTAGTATCATGTCAACTTGTTGACAGTTAGAACTTCTTTCCAACACTATGTCAGCATTTCTTTGTGTAGATTAAAAGAAGTGTCATTTCTTTGTGTAGTAGGCGTTAGGCGTTAACTTTAAACATGTAACTACCCACACAGATCAACATTCATGACATCACGTCCTCTTGTCAAGTTCAGACACGATCCATTGCTGTTTGTTTATTTATTATATTTACATCGCGCAAATGTCTAACATTTACATTGTTGGGTCTCTTTTTATTCATGTTCGTAACATAAAGCAATGACAACAGGACTGGGTAAACAACGAATATACGAGGAAAAAAACAAGTGCTTAAGAAAATAACTGGCCTCTCGCTTAGGTTCATGGTATTGGCAATTTTGCAGTTGATTTTGAAGTTAACGTTACATGTTCTCGTACTTGCACGTCTATTTACTTACATCGCGTAAATATCTAACATTGTTGGATTTTTTGCTAGTCATGTTCGTAACATAAAGCAACGACAACACAAGTTACAGGACGGTATTACAACAACGTGTAGACCTGCACGTAGAAGACAACCACACGTATCCTGTGTATGACACGAGATGTTTATATATAGGTACCCATAACATCCGCTTAGTCCTAGTCTCCACCGGACTAACAACGAGGGTTCAAAAACAGTACAATAAAGCCAAGTAGGGAGAATAATTCGACGAGTTTGGCCACCGTAGAGTTTATTTGCCCCCTGCTGACTGACTCTCCTCGCCAACTAGTATTTCCCTGGCCTCTACCAGGCACCGCGGATCGCTGGAAAAATAGTAGAAATCATCAGTGGCCGAAATAAAGGGATAGTATACCAGAGAAGATCCAGGGCCATAGAAGCTCCAACAGGGGGATTAATTTGATATCGTTTGAAGCTTGCGACTCCGCACAGGCTCCGTGGGTCGCAAATTGGAGCTTCTATGGCCGGCTGGATCTTCTCTGGTATACTATCCCTTTATTTCGGTCCAATTTCTACTATTTTACCAGCGATCCGCGGTGCCTGGTAGAGGCTAGTATTTCCCTGTTTACAGAATTCTACGACCCGTATCCCCCTGGTCTAAGTAAAGACGGGGAGACTACGTATACGTATATGATTGATTTAGCCTCTACCCGGCTTCGGGAAGTGGCTGGAAAGAGCAGAAATTGGCCAAATAGACAGATAACATGCCAGGGGAGAGCCGGGTGCCACGGGCTTCAAGTTTGTCTGGACTCGGGCTAAGTTTGATGGGAGACTATCGTAGGAGGGTCTGGTGGAGGTTACCCTCCCCTCTTCGTGTCGTCAACGGCACAAACTACAAAAGACAGTGTAGTGTACGCTTATTTTCGCTGCAAGACCTTGCCGAATTTTGCAGCGAGCCCTTCTACTATCGTCCCTTTGCGCTGGGCGTTAGGGCTGCTAGAGTTGCTACTTTTGGGTCTGGATAGGGGGCTTTTGGGTGCGCTGTGACCGTCCTTTGGAGTTGAACGTCCGCTAGGACTACTGAGAACAGAACCCTCTGGGGCTTGCTGACGCATCCGTTGTTTGGTTTGCGGGCTGCACTTTGCCGCTATTTCTGCTGCCGTCGGGCGAGCTGGAATGCTTGGGCTTAGGCGGCCGTTTCTTGGGCTAGACCGACCGCTTCTAGGCGTGGAACGCCCGCTCTTCGGAGTCGAGCTACCGCTGTTGGACTTGAACTCTGTTTCTGGTGACAGCAGGGTCGGGGTTGTACCCCTGGGTGCTGGGACGGGAGCGCGGGCAGACCTGGGACTTCTTGGCGCACGTTCTGGCCGCGTTGTTGTAGTTGTCGTTCCTTTTGTGATGTTTTGTTCTTGCCGTACGTCAATGTTCTCGTAGGCAGAGTCCGTAGAAGCGACGGTGTTGTCGTGAGAGTTTGGGCCAGTGTTCCACGCACTCGAAGAGACGGGGGCGTCGGGCACGTATCCGAGATTCAGATACCGCGTCTGTCCGTTATGCTTCGTCTTTTTTCCAGCCATGGACGCCACGGTGCTACTGTCTATGTAATTCGGATTCTTTGGAAACTTCTTCTTGCTTTTTTCTTGATCGACGAAGGCTGGCGCCCAGACCGATTGTGTAGAGGAATTACTGCTTCTTGTCTCAGCCGAAGAAGAGCTGGTTTTTCGACTTGCAATTTCCTCTACCACGATTTCGTTCACGTAAGGATCAGGTAAGTTTGCAGTGCTGTCTGGTTGGATGTATCCCTCCGCGTCAGTATTAGCCACTGCATCTCCGTCCATATCCATATACGCCCCTTCTTTATCCGCGAAGGCTGGCACCCACACGGACTTGCTAGAGGAGTTACTGTTCCTTGTCTCCGCCGCCTTGCTTTTTGGTTTTGCTGACACGAAAGCTGGTGCCCACACGTCGTCTGTTGAGCTGTTTCTCGCAGTGCCTCCGTGTGCTTGTGTCACAGCCTCCACGCACACGTAGGTGTTACCCAAGCTGGCCGCTCCCTGCGCTAAGGCGTTCTCGTTCACGTAGTCGTGGCCTGTTGAACGTGGACCAGCTTTTCGACCGGCGATTTCTTCTACAAGATTTTCGTTCACGTAAGGATGGTCCACTGACGTCTTCTCGGTGTCGGCAGGGAGGAGATATCCCTCCGGTCCATCCTCCAAGACCTCCTCGTCGCTGACGTAGACGTCACACGATTCTGTGACCACGTCTGTTCCTGTTAAAGTTGGATCAGAAGAGCTGGTCCTTTTTCGATTGGCGATTTCTTCCACTACACTGTCGTTCACGTAAGCATGATCCGCAGGCGTCTTTTCTGTGTTTTCAGGATATATGTATCCCGCCTTGTCAGCATTAGCCACGGTATCGGGGGCCATATCCATATACGCCCCTTCTTCCTCTGGTTCCTCTGTGACAGCGCTGACCCTCCTATAAGCCTCCTTTGCTTTGGCTGCGAGGCGAGATCGTTTTGACTTTGAGGCCTCCAGAGTTTTGCGCCTGTAGATTTGCAGGTCGCGCTGCTTGGGCTCGTTTCCATGGGCGCTGCGGATAGTGGACCTGTTAAGGAGACAAACCTTGTCAATTTAAAGAACCACGTAATTCTATAGCATACTTTTCCAGCAAAACGGCTCTTAGAATATCGTGCAATTTTTCCTTCTTTGGTAAGTTTAGTCACTCACTCACTCGCTCGCTCGCTCAATCACTCACTCGCTCACTCACTCACTCACTCACTCACTCACTCACTCACTCGCTCACTCACTCGCTCACACACTCACTGCCTCACACACTCACTCACTCACTAACTAACTAACTAACTAACTAACTAACTTACTCACAGTTTGGGAAGTTAAACAAAGAAAAGAAGTCTGGGAACCATCAACTCAACCGAACTACTTTGAATCAATAAACCGGCGAATAAGTCACTTTGAAAGAAAACCACATGGTCCCAATATAGCTAAGCCAAGATACACACATTTCCTTCAAAACGACAAGGAAACCATGCATAAATAAGCTAGGGTATTTTGCTGACCGTCTTGGAGGCAGCCTCTTGATAAAGGAGCCGGTTGACGTGTCGCTGTTGGTGCTCGCCCGGGCCTTGTGCAGGGGCAGGTGGGGGTTGGTGTACTTCTGCAGGTAGGCGCAAGGGGCGTAACCCACCTTGTCGTTGTACCTTCAGAAATACAAGTCAATGCACGTCGATAAAGGTTAGACATCCAGGTAATAAGATGCACAAGACAATAGGTCCTCAAGAAGCAACTGGATACATTTTAAGCCTCAAGCAACTGGTAAGAATTTTAAAATCTATCCAGTTATGGAAAGGTACCTAAAATATAGCCTCTACCAGGCTTCGGGGAGCGACTGTGTAATAGGGTGCTCTAACCTTGTAGGATATATTTTATTATTGATAGTAAGAGTGACAGTGTATTTCCTTGGACATCCTGAGACATTCCTTGGACAGTCACTGTGCTCCTGCCCTTTACTGGGAAGGAGTGGGCGACCTTTGAATGACACTTGCTAATGGGCCTATCTTCCCAGGGGTCTAGGCCGGCACACGTCCTGACCGCCTGGCCCTAGCCTTATTTGGGCATGTCCAGGGACTGGTCAGTAACATCTTAAGAAAGGGAAAGGATGTGACTCAGGATGATTGTGATACAAAGAATGTAACTTTTTCCAAGAAACCTGTGTGTAGGCGGGTAAAAATATAAAAGCCCCTGAACTCATGTAGTTAAGAGAGTCCCCGTTTGAGAGAGAAGAGAATACAGACCACTTTCTACGTAGCTGTCGGCTCCTGTGTCTTTCTTTCGGGTCGTACATCTACAACATCGGCGGCTTATCTTACGAACTTTGTAAGGGCACCCATCGAGGCTTAGCTACCATCGTCGTCCTTGACCTTGGCACCCTTACAACTGGAACGAGTCAAAATTGGCCAAGTAGACAGATGATATGCCAGGAGGGTTGGTCCGTTCTAAGAAAACCTTTTTCGCTCCCGAAGCCTGGTAGAGGCTACAAAAAAGATGGTCTAAGATGGGTACTGAGCTTACCGTACGATCCACCAGCCGTCCAGGAGCTTGTGGATGACGTGAACAATCACGCCTTTGTCAAACCCGATCTCATCGTCTATCTGTGGCTCGTACTTTTCTATCGTCAGAAACTCTTCACCTGAGAGAGCGAGAGGAAGAGATCGAAGGTTTAGGGCTGTGGCCATGGGGGAACCATTTGCATAGATACCAAAATTCTCAATATTGCAATACGCTCACGCTGTCCAAGTGTCAGACATATAAAATGTACATACAAAACTCTGGACGGAAAGAACAAGCGGCTAGAGTATAGCATTACAGTATCGATCTAGAGTATTACTCTGTGTGTATGTATGTATGTGTGTGTGTGTGTGTGTGTGTGTGTGTGTGTGTGTGTGTCCGTCCGTGTGTGTATGTGTCTGCGTGTGTGTATCTCTGTGTGCGTGAGCGTTTGTGTTGTTTGTGTGCATTCGTGTACATCTGTGTGTTGCATGCGTGCGAATGTGTGTGTGTGTGTGTGCCTGCCTTAGATTGTGTCTATGCCCTTTCCGCTTCCATCCCCGGATATTCTAGACAGACTGTCTTACCTTCCCAGTTTGGCCTTTCCTCGTCCCTCTCCTCCGGTTGGTCCAGAGGTTCCAGGTAGGAGGCGGGGCACCAGCCTTGTTTGTCGTCCGCCTGAACCAACCACCAGCCTGGAGTTACACAAGTACAACCTTACTACATGGTAGACAAGATTTAACAAGGCTTAACCCACAATGATAACTGTCAATTCCACGGTTATATTAAAGTTGAATACGGTCAGTGAATACCAGGCTACCTTTACTCTTCCAGAATCCAGGCTTCGGAATGCGACTGGTAAGAGTTGAGAAATTGGCCAAATAGACAGATGATATGCCAGAGGAGATGGTCCGCGCCAAGAGAATAGGAACGGCAAACTGTTATCGCGGACCAACTTCCCTGGCATATCATCTACCTATTTGGCCAATTTCTGCTCTTTCCATTCGTTTCTCGAAGCCTGGTAGAGGCTAGACATTCTTCCCGCGCTGATTTTGAAGGAGATGTTCGAAATAGAACATGTCGGACTTGTCAACAGAACATGTTGGGTTTTCGACGTGTTCGATCAGGATCAAACGTACCGCTCATGTTCTTCTCCACCACATCCACGTGCGCTCCCTCCTCCAGGCGGACCTCGGTTTTCCCGCTCGGGGTGAAGGTGGCGATCGCCCGGTAAGTCTCCAGCAGGATGGGCGCAGAGATCTCCAGGTCATCTCCTAATTAATAAAGGGAACATCAAACCGAACAGTGATCATTCAGGTTGAATGTGATGCTCTTAACGACATCCAATGCGGCATAAGGCCATGTTGATATGATTATACGGATGAGTAAATACACAGATTATGGTATGTCGAATAATACTAGTAGATGCTTCATTTTCCTTTTTTTCACTTTTTTCTTATTTTCCTTTATTTGAAATCGATTTGGGCATTCTACGACATTAGTATCATGGTTTTGCATGCAATTTACGGCATATGTCTGCTCATTTTGCAGCTGCTTTGTTGCGAGTTAAAGTATGGTCGAATTTTTTTTACCTGACTTCTCCTTGACTTTGTTTCCTCCGCTTTTGGACTCGAATGTCAGGTATGTCTTGTTGGGTTTCTTCCTGTGGGACAACAATTCAAACCGAACTTTATTCATGATCAAGCATGCTATGTAACCTTTGTGGGAAATTAATTGTTATAAAAAATTTTCAAATCTTCAAATTTGAATTTATGTACGGCCTCTATCAGGCTTCGTGGAGCGGCTGGAAAGGGTACAAATCGGCCAACAGACAGACGATATGCCAGGGGAGTTGGTCTGCCCCAAGAGGAAAGTTCGGGAGCTACAAACTGTATTCTTGAACGGACCAACTGCCCTGGGATTTCATCTGTCTATAAGGCCGATTTCTACTCTTTCCAGCCGCTTCCCGAAGCCTGGTAGAGGCTAATCTATGGGCATTTTGATCCAGAAAAGTCCCTGACGAAGGCAAAAAATAAGAAAAGTCCCTGTTACATACGGGTCAGGAGGGGGAGGGGTCAGATCTTCTGGCAGCGCCTCGAAGAAGTTCAGCACCGCCTCGTGTTCGGAGATCTTCGGCTCGGCCATCGCGACTTTTCGGCAGTATTCGTCGATGGTCAGAATCCTCTCGTCTGCTACCTTGAACTTCTCGTTTCCGAACCATCTCTGCTCTGCGAAGGACGCCAATAACGTATTAACAGCTGTGGACTCTTTGACTGTCCTCTAACACATGTGTCACTTACGATCTTCCGACGAGACACAGAAACAGACACAGACACACAGAGAGAGAGAGAGAGAGAGAGAGGGACACAGACACAGAGAGAGAGATAGGGAGAGAGAGAGAGAGATAGACAGAGAGAGAAGAGAGAGGGAGAGAGACAGAGAGAGACAAAGAGAGACACGTTGGTGGGGGTTGCGACAGAAAAAATAGAAAGGTAACAATCTTCCCCACCAACCTCTGCTTGGAGAGTAGCAAGAATGTACAATAAAGGTCTTCATTCATTCATTATTCATTCATTCATAAAGGGAGACATCCCTACCAGTTGACACAGTGAGTCAGCGGTATTTGGCTACCTGCACGTACCATGCAGAAAGGGAGAGAGAAAGAAAGAGAGGCACACACACCTGATAAAGATGACAGACGGTCATGGAAACGTCGGTTCTTGTTAAGGTTGTGAATAAGGGAACTCTACTATTGAATTTAGTTAGGTCGACGTCGTTTAATAATGTTACTCAGTTTGCGCTTACTCGGTAGTGGTGGAATCGTCTGGTCTTTCTTGCTGACTGCTCCAGTCTCTATTGGGAACAACTCCGACAGCTTTTGCTGAAATAAGAAAGATACATACATGTGCGGTTTTCGCGTAAGTTTGACTTCCAAGAAAACGACATTCCCCTACCAACAGGCTTTGCCAAGTCCCACATATTCCCACGGTCCACCCTCCCTTTTCCCTTGGCTTTAAAACGACCGCAACTGTTAAGGTAATTGATGGCCATATTTTCTTGTCAACTTGGCTTAAACCCAGTTTATTTTGCTGACTTACATCCTTATACACGACCAAATGCTTTCGTATGCGTGACCTCTTTGACATACTGTGCTCGCACACAGTCACCCTCAGTCACTCCCACCCGCAGTCTGCCCTATCATGACCGCAACTGTTAAGGTAATTGATGGCCATATTTTCTTGTCAACTTGGCTTAACAGTTTCTTTTCCTGACTTACATCCTTATACACGACAGGAAGCCACATGGTTTCGTCTAAGTGACCTCTTTGACATACTGTGCTCGCACACAGTCACCCTCAGTCACTCCCACCCGCAGTCTGGCCAAAACATGACCGTAACCGAAGTTAATTGACGACCATATTTTCTTGTTAACTTGGCTTAAACCCAGTTTATTTTCCTGACTTACATCCTTATACGCGACCGGATGCCATGGTGTAGTGTACGTGACCGGGGAGTTAATCATTAAACCATGGGTAAGCCGTTACCAGTCTCGACTGCCTGTGCTGACCCATTTAATGAGCTGTAACATCATGCTAATAAAATTAAAAATACCACATGGAGTAGACCTAATCTCCAAGCAGATCCCACGGTGGCAAGTCAGTATCCATTGGCCAAAGGACTAGTGTCCATTCAGCAGATCATACGGTGGCAAGACAATATTCATTGGTCAGAGGAGTGTCCATTAGCCACCTCAACAGACGACACTCCTCTGGCCAATGGATTCTGTCTTGCCACCGTATGATCTACTGAATGGACACTAGTCCTCTGGCCAATGGATACTGACTTTTGATGGGGGTAAGACAGTATCAAATTGGCCAGGCTGTATCCACCTTCGGTGGGGGAATGGATACAGACTGGCCAATTTGATAGCTGTCTTTCCCCCACCAAAAAATCTGCTTGGAGATTATGGAAATTAAGTCTAGACCTGTCATACTTACATGTAGCTGGAAGAAAGCGCTGTACCGTCTGTAGATGATGAACTCGCTACCCTCAGACCACTTCACGGACAGGATGTATAGCTGTGGTACAATAACTACTGGTTAATTACTTTGTTTGAAACACTCTATATTCATGAGAAGCTCCAGCCTAGCTCTACCAGGCTTCAGGAGGCGGCTGGAAAGAGTAGAAATCGGCCAAATAGAAAGAAAGAAAGCATGCCAAAGGATTTGGTCTGCTGGAGAGAACAATTTGTCGCTCCCAACCTCTAGGTCGCTATTTTGTTGAGATCATGTAAGGGTCAGACACAATACAAAGTTTACATCATTTAATTATAGTCCAAATAAATCTATACGCATATTTTACACATACGTGGTGATAACGAATTGCGCAAAATTTCCGCCGCCGATTACGAATTACGTTAGATTCTCCTTGTATTTAACCTCCTTGGATTCTCAGAGCTGATTACGACCTTACGCTTTGAGGCTAATGTACTATTACGAATTGCGTTGATTTGGGGGAGGCTGCCTACGGTTTACGAAGACTAAATAGGCCTGATTCACGCCTTACGAAAAAAGGGCATGCAGGCCCCCTTATCTTTCTTATCGATATTTAATAGCCTTTTTAGTCACAAAGCACTGGACTGTGTACAGATGTGACAGAACGTGGGACAGCGCACGTACGCGTGCCCTTGTGGGGACAAAACACCCACAGAAAAGATGACTCAAAACACACAACTTCCTGGTCATTTCTAATCCTGGCTTCATTCTTTCACAGATGAGATAGTACTCGTCTGCTTCTATTATTGTCCCTTACGTCATATAATTAACACCAATATACAATCAGTTACCAAGAAGTAGCCTCTACCAGGCTTCGGGGGCGGCCGAAAAGAGTAGAAATCGGCCAGATAGAGAGACTAACATGCCAGGGGAATTGGTCAGCTCCCTACTATTCTCTCCAGCAGACCAACTCCCCTGGCAATGCTATCTCTCTATTCGGCCGATTTCTACTCTTTCCAGTCGCCTCCCGAAGCCTGGTAGAGGCTAACCAAGAAGCGAAGGAAGTCGAAACAACATTTGTATGTTAGACGTTAATATATACATCTATATGCATTGTATATGATTGTTAATATTATGTGACCTGTGCTTAGCCCAGTGGGGAAAAAACAGTACTCTCCAAGCAGAGGTTGGTGGGGAAGATTGTCACCTTTCTAATTTTTCCGACGGTCGCTACCCCCACCAACGTGTCGTAGCGACAGAAAAAAACGGGACATATTGAATAGAAAGTTCACTATCTTCCCCACCAACCTCTGCTTGGATAGTAGCAAGAATGTACAATAAAGGTCTTCATTCATTCATTATTCATTCATTCATAAAGGGAGACATCCCGACCAGTTGACATAGTGAGTCAGCGGTATTTGGCTACCTGCACGTACCACGCAGTACTAAGGCACCGCACTGCGACAGGTACGGACTGTCCTTTATACGTGTGCATTCAGGTACAAAAAGTCACCTGACTGGTTCAGTTTACAAACACCCTAGTCATCATATGACCTTTTCTAGAAGAGAAACCAGTAGAAAGGTTCTGCTTTTCAGATCTTCTTTCTATATACTGTTGCCAGTTCCTTGTTCTGAAACATGAGCAGGATGTTGTTGAAAAATGCAGAAGGAAACGAGTCACAGATACAGATATAATAAACTCGCCCTGCGGCAAAACAGATGACGAATAGCTTTGTGGTGAAAAAAGGTTCCCCCTCCCAATCCACGTGTAATCCCGATATCCCCTAGTTTTAGTGGAATATCAGACGACAAAGACAATGAAAATACACCTGGGGTAAAGATACTGATCAAACTACGTACGGAATCATTCTAACTCCCACCAAGACTATCTTGAAGCCAACACTAAATACCAATCGGATGAGATCAAGGACCGGCACTGACTTTCAATCTCCAATCAAATTTTGTAGGGCAAGGGGAGTCTATATTGACCACCTGTAAACCACTGGCCGCCCCAAATGGTTACAGGAGGCCACTGGATCATAGCCTCTACCAGGCACCGCGGATCGCTGGAAAAATAGTAGAAATTGGCCGAAATAAAGGGACAGCAGTATACCAGAAAAGATCCCGGGCCATAGAAGACCCAATTTGCGACCCGCGGTGCCTGGTAGAGGCTAACTGGATCATACAGGTGACCAACATAGACTCCCCTTGTACCACAAAATATGCTTGGAGCTTAACGACTTTCTGACTCAATGACACTGTCCACTGAGTCGAACTCCAGTAGTTGTATGTTCTATACAACGTGTCTGTGCGATACGTATAGTATAATGTAGTACAGTATGTATACGGTATACTCACGTAATGTTTATTGGGCACGTAGCGCTTCTCTATCCCCAGGACACTCAGGCCTGTGATGACCTTCCTCGACCTCTGGCTGCCCTCCGCCATTTTTGACCAGGACTCCGTAACGTAACGTGTTCTTGCTCCGCTCGGACAAACACGAAATGGTGTTACGTCAACCGTAGCTATAGTATCAGCACTCGAAACGTCCCCTGAATAGGAGTGAGTCCCGGAAAATGTTAAGTAGGAGCTCTATACAGTCATGGATCAATGAAGAGTCCAACAGACAACTATAAGTTGAATTCCAGGCTTAACACACGATATTTACGTACTGTACATACACTGTTGTCGTGGCCCATGCGTGCGGAAAGCTAAGACCGGACGGGAGTGACTTTAAGAACTTCCGGATAGTCCACTTTCTTCTCTGGACAAACAGTTAATCATAGCTGTAGTCACTAGGGTCAAAGGGCGTCGTACGCTTAAAGGCAGTGGTTTTCTTATTGTAATAGTGTGTATATATAGAAGTCAAACCCTTCAGACATACATGTACTGCAGTTTTAGACACAGCAATAGTTTTAGACAATTAGATTTCATTATGTACATTTTTTAAAGTTATCTTATACTCTGTTTCAGAGTTCTTTTATGTTTGTAACTTGCAATTAGCCTTCTTATGGCATGGATTTGCAATATACTTCTCTGTAATCCCTGTCTTTCAGGTGACTGTGGTTCTCTGCGTTTGAAAGGTGAATGGAAGGAGGTTATTGAAATTCCTTAGTGAATAGACCTTTATGTTGAATGGCCTTGACTTATGACAGACTGTTAGCTGGTGTGTTACGCCGAAGGGCGGTTATACCGGCTATACAGATACAGATACAGACTGTTAGACTGCCCCTACGGCTACGTGGCTGATCATGAGTTAGTGAGAGAGTTAGTGAGTGAGGAGTGAGTGAGTGAGTTATCTATTACTGCGTCAAGAAGCGAGAAGAGGTTGAACATGTAAATAGTAGATCACATTAGTATTTATAGTGCTGTATCCTTTCCCTTGTCTATTCATGACCTGTACTTAGCTTGTTAGAGCACAAACGTACAATAGTCTTTTATTCATAATAATTATATGCTTAATGCTTCAACGATAGCATGTCTACCAAGCTTCGTCTGACAGACAGTGAGAGAACGAAAATGTGCAGGCATGCGGTCATGTAGAGGTTGCAACTCACCCAATTTCAGTCACGAAGAAACATGCTGTACATGTATTCATCGGTTTGACACCCTGAACTCTGGCGATCGGGCTCTTTGGCCCCGCATATCTGGGACCACGGCCAACACCAATGAACCATTTGGCATAGTTTACTGTGTAAACCGGACATCTACAACCATTTGTCCTTCTGCTCAACACGTAACTCACGTATTCTGAAGAGTTTCGGAGTCATGTCCAGTACCCAGTAAGAGGCGAGAGAGCTTCTTGGAAATCAGGCTAGTCATTATAGGACAGGGTCGTTTCCGAGATGACAGAACTTCTGGGACATAATTTTCAGATATTCAATTGGTATGACAGTATGTAGAATAGTATGACAGTATGAAATACTCATGTTTTGCATACTGCATATCCTCTTGTGCATTTAGCCCATCTGGGCAAGAACATGCAATAAAGATTCATATCATTAAAGAGGAACCTACTATTACGTAGCTTTTATGATCGTAGTTTTTTTTTCCTTTTTATTTTATTTGGGGTTGCGCCCCTGTTACCGAGGTGAATTTCTGTTACACAGAAGTATGAAAATAAATGTCTTTAAACGCTAGTGAATAGAAGATGATGATATGGGACATTTTTTATATCAGTATGCTATGGGATAGGACTGATTCATCTTACTACATTAAAAGAATGACCAGAAAATTGACTTTGAAAATTGAGTTTTGCCGCCCTGCAGCTGAAATTGCGTTGATGACGATGATGACTCACCCCACTAGGCACTTCCGGACTTTTACTAGTGATACTAGTATGTGCTCTTGCTACTCCTAGCGACACAGCTATGCGCTGCAGGTATACACCAGCATATTTTGAGCCCAAACCTTTATAACTAGAAAGTTCATCAAAATCAAATCGTTGTATAAGCCAACAGTTTGTGTTCCAATCTTCCAACCCCCAAAATGTTCAACTATTGAGTCCCAGTTACTCGGATGGCAGATGTACCGATTATAATAATTACTTTATTGCACAACAATTGTACATGGTACAAAGTATTGCGTCCACTGTTACATATCTACAGTTCTAACAGGCTAAGTTACCTAATACAAGAGTATGTGACAAGTATTATGTGGGAATGAGCTTTTACAATCATTGGAAAAATTTCTAACATAAAGTATAGACATTCTTTGATATATCCCCTATGTATACCATACAGGAATTGCCACATATATATTGTATTGTATTACCATACAGGAATTGCCACATATACATGTATATTGTATTGTATTACCATACAGGAATTGCCACATATATATTGTATTGTATTACCATACAGGAATTGCCACATATATATTGTATTGTATTACCATACAGGAATTGCCACATATATATTGTATTGTATTACCATACAGGAATTGCCACATATATATTGTATCACGATACAGGTAACTGTAACACCCATGAACAAATCTGTATCTGCATCTGCATAGCCGGTATAACCGCCCCTCGGCGTAACACACCAGCTTCACAGGCACGCGGCGCGGCGGCAGCGAGCTACTAGTACATTACACCGAACCACCTGTTACACCCAATCTTTGCACATATTTAATTCCAGGAGTTATTTAAAGCTTCCTAGTGGTAGAAATAGTAACAGTTCATTTGTACCGTTTTGTATTGGTTCCAATGAGGGATAATTATACCCATTGCAGTCTAGCCTAGCCTCCACCAGGCCTTTCTACAGGAATACCAAGGACGTGAACGTGCTTGAGGAATACGGATCGTAGAATTCGGCAAAAAAGAGAATCAAATGGGCCAAGGGAGTCCGGCCGCGGGGAGGTAGTTTCTTTCCCTCCGCGGCATAGTCAAACCCCAAGGCGGCCAAACTCCCCTGGCAAATATTCTCCTATATGTAGCCAGCGTAGTTAGTCTTGTAGAGACTAAGTCTTGCCAATGCGCGTTCTGGCCAGCTGAGACGCCGTCGCGTAGCAACGTGTCCCAATTTCGTGCCTGTCGTTTTGTGTGCGCACACCCGGAAGTAAGCCGGATCTAGCTCACACTGAAAGGGTTCGTCCACTCTATTTGAAAGGGGTGATACTCGCTTTCTATGGAACTGCGTCAAAAGTTATCGACAAATATGTACGTTTATAGTTCATCAGTGTGAATATTTTAAATTTTATATAGACTAGATTTTGTATTTGTTCTTTATAAGTGATAAATAATATGTTTATGAGGATCAAATTTTACTTTACACCCCCATATAATGGACTCGCCTCTTGACAGCTAAGCACACAAAAGCCATGGAGACACGAGTGGTCTAACAACGTAATGCTTGATTTCTACTACATAACCAGCTAGTTTCCGTCAGGAGTGCGCCGTTTTGACACCTTTAAGGTACGTGACACGTACTTTACAACCTTCAAGAACTTGTCAGATGATTTGTGACTGTTCCTAGCCCTAAAAACGACAACGTTTTAGAGCGGTGTGTAGCTATGCTCATGTTTTAGTTCCACAGTGTTGTGTTTCAAAACTTGCTCTTGAGTTACTATTGTGTTACTCGGCGTGTTCTCTACCCATTATACACGGTGCTTTGGGTGAAGTGCGGCGGAGAATTGCTGTAGTATCCTGTGATATAATATAAAGCCTTGTGTTGTAAGGATATGGGGGACATGTGTATGATATCTCTCTTATCACCAACAGATGTTTTGTTAGCGGTGGTTCTGCCATTATAAAGAGCTCCATTACCCGATTACACCGTAGCTGTCACAAACGCACACACACACCAGGACCGAGTGTTTTTACCCTGGATAAGAGAAGGTGTTGCCCACAGCGTTAAAATGCCAGCTCCAGTGCAAGAACCAAGGTATGCATCTTTGTATTTCATTTCTAGAATTTCCTCTAATTGTGTGTTTGACACCTAAAATGAAGATCATTGAGGAGGTTCATCAGTCACGTAGAATTAACAGTTAGTAGAAATTCTTCGATCAGTGACACTGTGACTGTATATTTGTAAGATAGATTACGTACCTCCAAAGTTTCGGTGTCGACTGTACACCTTGATCACCTTGAAATTTGGAGGTACGTAATCTACCTTACAAAAATACAGTCACTGATCGAAGAATTTCTACTGACTAAAATGAAGATGTATTGATAGTTGATTTTTAGGGTCTTGAATGTACTGTACGCCCTTAAGAAGGTTAAAGCGTGTTTAACCTTGAAAACAGCATGTGTCCTTTAGAATTCAAACCCTGGACAGTTCAACCTTTCCAAGAAAGCCTGTGACCCCAGCATGCATTTACATGGTTGTCAAGCCTGCTCTACAAGTTTCCATGTCTGTTCTGAAGTTTTTATGCCTGCAGGTCATAGCACAGGGCACCAATGTCCTTGTTATTACAGATAGTGGGATATCAAGTTACAATCACAATATGAAAGGTGGTCTATGTGTCTGAAAATGTATTGAAATACTTTGACATGATGCATAACAAAAACATGTTACAAAGAACCTGAAAAAACTACAACTTGTACAAATGGCACATTTTCTAGCCATTTACCAAATGGTATCTATGGCATTATGCAAGTAAACATTTAGAGCTACTATGGATTACTGTAAACAATGGTAGTATGGCTATCATGATACATTTAAATCCCATGTGGCTATTGAAGACAACACTGGGCTAGGTCTTGCTAATACTAGACCAGGGTGCATGTGGAATTCTAATACCATATATAGTCACTATTTATTGCTTTTTATTATTTTTTGTGAGACCTGTCAACCTGCACAAAGACTAGTAGTGCCACTATGGATACCAGTAAGTCTTTTGGGTAACACACTAGCAAGCCTATAAGGGATCTGAAAAAAAAAGAAAAGCAAAAAGAGTAAAACAGATCACAGGTACAGTATATGGATACAAATACAGTTAGATGTTCAAAGGTTAGGTGTAACAAGTTGTTAGGTGTAATGTGGCCAGCTGCTGCCACGCCGCGTGCCTGCGAAGCTGGTGTGTTTTGCCGATGAGCAATTATACAGATATAGAAGTTGGTGTGTTACTCCGAATGGTGGTTATAATACCTATAGAGATACAGATACAGAAGCTGGTATGTTATGCCAAAGGGAGGTTATACTGGCTACACAGATACAGATGCTGGTGTGTTATGCTGAAGGACGGTTATACCGGCTATACAGATACAGAAGCTGGTGTGTTACGCCAAATGGCGGCTATACAGATACAGAGGCTGGTGTGTCAAGCTGATGGGCGGTCATACCGACTATACAGATACAGATACAGATCATCTACTGACAGCCTTAAAATGCACTGACATTTGCCTACTCAGCTGGACCTGAGGATTGTGATTCTTACACAGAATAGCTACACACTACACCTGTTGTTAATCCCCTACTAGAAAGGTGCATGCTACATCGGTTTACCTGCTTTTTAGGCTCTTTAAAGTACAGAAAAGGTTGGCTGGTCTTTGTCACGCTACATTAGTGGACTAATTTGGTGTAATTGGTTCAACTTTTGTGTGTATGCACTGGCCTGGAAAAGAAACCTCCAGAAAAAAGGGCGAAGAGTGGAACTGTTTGCACACCTTGCATGCACAGACAGGTGAAAAAAGCTTGTTATGTAGGGAGACCATAGCTTCCATACTTCTACTTCTATGTGATACTGGTCAAAACCCCTTACTGGGGCATCACGACCAGGGTGCTGGGTGCACGGCTAAGTGCGGCCGGTGGGGTGATGGTGCTGAAAAGAAAACATGAAAACAGCAAAGTGCAAAAAAAAAAAGAAAAAAAGAACCGAAATTGTGAGAAAAAAAGAACCGAAATTGTGAGAAAAGCTGGTGCCAAAAACTGGGGGTTTTGGGGGGTCTTCAGGGTCTTTGGGAGCTTTTATATGCTATTTTCTGATTGCATATAGACAACATAGCCGGCCTGGTTGAATTACCCCTGTTTTTTTGAACTGAGGTAATCAGAAAACAGCCGAAGACCACCAAACCCCCAGTTCTATAAGCCTGCTACGGAGGCTAGGGACAACATTTGTTTTCAAAGTCTTGCCATAAGTCCAGACAAAGAGATTACAAAACACCTGCTATATTCCTTTTGAAGTCGACAAGTTCTGATGATGGAATAGTTTGGTTGTATGTAAGCATTGCCATTACAGTTGTGGTGTCAAATATTGATCTAAGTTAAAATTCCACTGTTGCTGTCTGTCTCTGTTTGTGCACCAAGTACGCTTATATTACTTCCCGTCAGGACTTGTCGTTCACTTAATCAAGTCAGGTTGACAACAAGAGAATGACTAAGAATAAATTAAACTTGGCTTTGTGACTGGAAATAGAGGATTAGATTAGGAAAATACAGTGTATAAAAAGGCAGCAAAGGTGACAGTATTTGAAGTTTTAAACACTTCTCTTAGAGTTGCAGCGGATTAGTTGCTTAATTGAAGCTCAACTTTGTTGGTAGAATCCGTAGTTGTATGGCACCATAAATTTTCAGTCAATCTCGTCTGAATTAATTGTTAGATTAATTGCTCACAGAAATGTTCAAAGTATCATGTACAGACTCAAAAATACCTGTCTTTATTTTTTTTAAAAGACTTTATCAAAACCTCAAGATTACCTGTCTACCCAGTTGATCCTTAATTTATGACTGTTGAGCAATTCAGTCGTTATGGCACCTGTCAGACAACTGTTATTATCGCTAGCGACCTGCGTTGCCCTTTTTGTGACGTTCCGCTTGCACGCAAAACCAAGGAAACAAATCCGAGTCCTGTTGAACCGCGGCTTTGTCCCCTGAGCTTGTATGCAAATATTGCTCTTTTTTTATGCCAGCTGCTCTCTAGGGTGCTTCATACACGGCCAAACACGCAGAGCTAGGTAACGTTGTTTAGGGTAGGAGTTGACGGTGAATGGGCGTTGTGGTCTGTGTTTTTGCTCGCGAGAAGCGCGGCGGATCAGTTGTCACTGTGAAGCTATGAGTCGAATGCCGACCACGACCCACGGGTCGAAGAATAGGTACGAGCAAGACGTGGGTTTCTACAGGTCAAGTTGTAAAGGCTCTCTTGTTACATAACATCGTGTTGTTGCCACTGACATGCAGCCTCAGTTAGTTGTTATGTTGTGTATACCTGAGCACTAAACGTATTGTGATCGGACAATGGCATTTAAAAGACTCTTTGTGGGGGATTTTTTTTCAATTTGTTAAGTAAAATGACTTTATGGTAGGTGTTTTGATGTACCGGTACCAGCATTTGTTGCAAAATAACTTTGTTACGTCATGTCACCAGTTGAAATGGTTTTAGTGTTTTTCTAAGTGATTTCAGGTAGGTTAAAAAGTGCTTTTGGCAAAACTTGAAAAGTGGTCAGGCTGTGTACTGTAATTCACCATTTTTTGCAGTAATATGTTAACTTTGCAGCATTCGCAGTCACTTCTATACCGCGCACTTTTTATTACTATGAACAAATAATTTGCTGACTTTGTTTTTCTGCACCTGCCACCACCATGAACATATAGCTCTGTGAACATGTCACACATTTTTCTCAGACCACAAACTTTTGTTTCTGTGAGCATAAAGTGAATAATAGTATTCAATCATTGAAGAACTTCTTGCCATGGTATCATAAGTTGATATTTTGATGGTTTACTCTACTGTGTTCTCCACAGCTTCCCCCCTGGGAGAGATGACCAGGATCGGTACAGGTTCAGCCCAGAGTACAAGTACGGCCGGGTTCCCAAAACTGCCACCGAGGGGAAACTGCTCAGGACCAGGGGCAAGGAGGTAGCTCATAAGGCCACACCAATTTAATTTCTTGGTTAACGGATTTTTCAAGAAAAATAATGGAGCGGGCGGGCGAAAAAATAATAAAAATAAAAACAGGCCTAGGCATCCTATTATGGCCCAAAATGGTACGTTAGGAGCCACGAAGTCAACACACCAGGCTGGTTCAAAATTTAAGCAATGAATTTTGAACTTTTAATGATACCACTGCATTGAAAGATGGAATAACTTTAAGAACTAGGATGTAAAGGACTGTTTTCAACTGTTCAGGGCAAAATATGAGCATTTTGCAGTTGATTCTGAATTTTTATTTTTATTTGCAAATCAGAAAAAAATGAAGCGGCGAATCCGTTAACCAAGAAATTAAATTGGTGTGGCCTAATGATTCATTTTTAAATTATTTTATTTTATTTTGTTGGTTCAGCTTTTCAAAAGACGGCCAGGGTTGCCTAACTAGTTACAACTATTCTAAAGGACTAACCCCAGAGACAACAAGCTACAAAGATTTATAAGCTAGTTATGATTTATAAAAAAAAGTAAAGTAGGATAAAAATCTATTCCTTTCTCTTTCAGTCACGATTTTTCATAAGATCTATTTTGAGTTTTTTAAATCATGATCAGTGATCAACAGTGTTTTTGTACCTTTTACAGTTTCTGTAAATAGTATAATTATGAGTGTAATAGCTATATTTAGAAAAGGGCTTTTATTATATAAGAATGTCTATTTGCACAAGAATATGACCTTATTGATGCAAAGAGGCCCTATAACTTTCTTGACTGATGCAAATATTTTTTCAGGACAATAATATGCCAGTAAAACTGTTTGTTAATGGCCAATTTCAGAGAATAAGTCCTTTTTGGTTGCAAGGAAACATGTATTAGCCTGATGGCCTATAAGTACCACCTGTTAACATCAGACTACAAACAAGCCCCAAGACAATGGCACAATGTTTAAAACTTTATTCCAACCAAAAGAGGTAACCCAAGAATCAAATTTTCAATGACCACTGTTGCCTTCATCAGGATCTAAGAACGTAAACTCGCAACAGTGGTTGTTGAAAATTTAATTCCTGTGTGCTTTTTGTGTTGGAATAAAGTTTCAACATATTGTAGTACCATGAATGATTACTACCAAATTGAACACAGACTGAACAATTTCCACGATAAGCCCCATGACCATTTGTTACTTTGATATTATGTTCTAGAGTAGAGCACAGAGTCAAAACCATGCAATGTTTAAGTTTCAGAATGACCAACAACTACTCCAGAAGTTCATGAACCTTCCCTTCTCGAGTTCTTACAAATCCCCTTATGTGTTAAGTCAGCAAACAAGTTTGTGGACACACCTGTAGGGAAAGAGTTTTGTTTTTGCCTGGAGATTATTTCTCTTCTAAAGTGTTTTGACCACAAGTGTCTAAACAGTAGCATGTAAGGACCAGTTAACTTTTGTTTGGTTTCCATGTTTTGAAGCTCAATGTCTGAGAGGTGCAGGTAAAATTTGTCTGGTGCAGGTAATTTTCAATGTTACCTGCACCAGTGCAGGTATGTAGAAAAATTTATTTCAAGCCCTGAATGTCTATAATATATATTGTATCTCCTGTTTCTCTTCTCAGCCTAGCAGAAAGCTACACAAAAGGAGCACAACTGCACCTGAGCATGACTCTATTCTACGGAGGTAGGGTCCTAATTTTTTCCCATTTTTGAAATTTTTAACTATACATGTAACGGTTACGGGCTCTGGTCTATGTAACAAATTTGTCATCTTACAACCTAAGTCATGGGTACAATTGCACTGTCATAAATAATTAACCAGGTCCATCTGTGTATTGTGTATTGAGCCATGTTTCATGACCAGGTGAAATTCAGCTGTAAGTTCAAATCAAACTCTTGATGTTTGCACAGGAGACTGCTATTAATAATTGAAACAGCAAAATGTGCAGTACAATAGATGAATGGTATGATGCTTGAAACTATCACTGGTTGAAAGCTCTTGCCTAGGTGAGAATATTCTTTGTGTGCAAACAAAAGTTTAAACATGTAACTACCAACACAGATGGCAGTATGCAATGGTATGACCTGGTGTATGAAGACTGGTGTTAGTGGTAGGAGAATGATTCAGGTGTTTGTTTTTGTCATCTACACTTGGTCACTGGTTGAAAGCTCTAGGTGAGAGCCATTCTTTGTGTTGGACCAAACCTTTAAACTTTAAACATGTAACTACCAACATAGATGACAGTATGCATGGTATAACTTGGTGTATGAATACTGGTGTTAGTTAGTCTCCGTAGCAGGCTTATAGAACTGGGGGTTTGGTGGTTTTGGGCTGTTTTCTGATTAGGCCACACCAATTTATTTCCTTGGTTAACGGATTCGCCGCTTCGTTTTTTTGCCAAAATGAAATAAAAACAAGAAGCCATAGGCGACAATTCTCCGTGAAGTATTATATATTGCAACAAAAAGAAGTAGCCATTGGCGACAATTCTCTGTGAAGTGTGATAAATCGAACAAAGAAAAATTGTTTAAACGCGCGTCGGCTCAGTCATCTTAAGACGCAACAACCAATCAGAGATGCGAGATGCCTACACGTGACGCGGGAAGGGCGCGCGATGCCCGAAATATTTTTGCGTCAATATTCAGCGCCGTGATTCAAGAGATTAATACCCGGAAACAATTTTTTTTCTTGTTTTGAACGCATTAACATGCATTTACGCTAATCTAGTATGATTCAGGGTTACTTTTTTTTTAACCTGCCATGGCCAGATTATCTAAAGATGTGTGTATTGTGTGTACAATCTATAGAAAGAGAAATGTACATCAGGTCCGATCATCCGATTTTCACGTTTCGGTTTTTTGGACTCGGTTCATGAACGTATTTTGGTTTGGCTCCTGGAATGTGCAAAAAAATGACTCCCGGGACTGTCTACAGGGAACACTCGCACATTCGCGGTGTATCAGGACAGCGCGACTGGTCGTCATTAGCGCAGTAACAGTTGCATAAACTGACGAAACCATTTCAAAGAAATGGGGATGTTTCGAAAATAAGCATTTACTCCAATATCAAAACAGCTACGGTAAAAATAAAAAGACGTGCATCATCCCGGACATAATGCAACACCACATGCGAAATTACACAGAAATGCGACGTACGGAAGAATGCGTTTTGGCTGCGAACATCTTCCAAAAAACTTGGCATCTCTTAACCATGGGCAAAAACATCTGGAACCACTTATAAAAACCACCCCGTATCTGCATGAACTTTTTTGAACCCCACTGCTATTCCAAACAACGCGTTTTTCTGGACCATTCCAATTCGCCTCGTAATTGTAGGGGTGCGTCTGCGATATTACATTGACCGCGAAAGCAGCAACGGCAAAAATACACATTCGTGCATCAACACGGGCATGCCCGCAGACGGCGTATAAAATTGCGTGCCGATTACACAAAGAGAACCCAGTGTTTTGACTGCGAACATGAAAAATCAGCCGATTACAACACTCCGTCCGGAGGTCCTGACCTCCTTCACGGAGTAATAAAAAACAGAACAAAAATCCATACTCTCGAGTCCCGAATTGTGGGCCCCAAAATCCACCCGGTACGTTGTAATTTTTAAAAATTTGGGCATAGTTAACAGCGTTAAAAATACATTGCTTCAAGGCAGAAACATTTGTCTGCGTGCAATTTGTTCGGAAAGCTAGGTTGCCTCTTCAAAAGTTCGTCAAATTCTTTTGATATAGAACTCGCCCCCCACCCCCTTTGCACATGTCACCATTCATGAGACAAAACTTCACTGACGACAAACGTACGGCAGATTTACTAAGTCATCGTGCCTGTGACAACATATCATCTCCCTTTTAGATATGTAAAAACCGAAAGGGGCGAGCATGTCACAACCGGGAATCGAACCCGAGTTGTCCGCGTGGTGGTCACCAACGCTAACCACTACACTAAAAGGTCGCACGACCGTTTAGCATGGTCAGTTAGCACTGTTACACTACTCCCCCTTTTCTTTCAAGATTCGTCCTCGAATCTTCCGAGTCCGACATCCCTGGAGCTGCCACACTTATCCTCAGTGCCAGTACTCACAGGGCCCACATCGGGCGCCACTGTAAAAACCGAAAGGGGCGAGCATGTCACAACCGGGAATCGAACCCGAGTTGTCCGCGTGGTGGTCACCAACGCTAACCACTACACTAAAAGGTCGCACGACCGTTTAGCATGGTCAGTTAGCACTGTTACAGATATAACGTTATATCATATTTAGGAACACGTATTGTGTCGGAAACGTGCTAGTGACGGGCGTTAAAAGTAATCGGCCGAACGTAACTCGGCCTGGGCGGCACATGCACACACACCTTCAAAACGATCTTTTTTCCAGGGAATATGTAAAAATAACACGAAATAACAATGTATTCTGGCATCACAAACTGTATTACTCTCAAAAAGTACAAAATCCTACCACAAACATGGGAATTTGGCAAAGTAAAAAGTCCTCCATGCACGTAAGTCCATTCACTAAAGTCTTTCTCACGGTCGGAAGAGTCCACTTCGAGTAGGGGGAAACAGGTCCTTTTAATTACAGAAATTACTCCGTGAAAAATACTACATGTGCATGTGGCATTCTAACAAAGCTACATCTTATTTAGATACCTATAAACAGGAGAATAATTGCAAATAATGCATCAATTATTACATCTAAATTTTTTAATAAAATGGTTCCCCCTTACAAATAAAAAAATCCCCATACATCAAAGAATTTATAGTGAAACCCTAGACCATTGAATTTGTGGCAACTTGAAGAGTGTGTCAATGTGGCTATTTGTTTGAATTATGGCTATGTATAATGTAGCTGTAGCATACCTAAAGTGTATAATGGGAAATATAAAATGGATACTACCGGTAGTATTTGGGAATTGGGGAAAGATAAAAAAAAGAAATAAAATATCTGTTAAAGTAGTTAATTCTTTTGCCAATAACTTTTAAACATTCCTGGAAATTTGTCTAAAGCAAATATTTAGGATATTGTAAATTTCAAGCTCTAAGGGACCGTACGTTATTTATCGGGGGGGGGGGAGGCCGGTGCGTAGGAAATCGGGCAGAAAAGGTTTTCCCTGGCCCTCCCCCCCCCGTATTTATTTTTTTTCCCTGGCCCTCCCCCCCGCTATAAGAAAACTTTCCTTGGCCCTCCCCCCTTTTCTGAAACATTACAAATGCCCCTGAAACTACATCCTAATTAATACTATCAACAATCAATAATGATTTATTAATAGTTTGATATGATATTTAAGTGCGGCACGCGACGAAGTGAAATATTCCGTGGGAAGCTCCCGGCTCTTGAGCGTGCCCGCCGGGCCAAGGAAATGGGGCAAATTTGCGCGGACGGGGATTGGCTTTGGGTCGGCGTTGTTCTCGATAACAGAGGCGGCGGCAGGAAATTTTGATTGGGGGGGCAAGATTTCGGGCGCCGAAGGCGTCCGTCAGCGAGCGCCGTAGGCGCGAGCCTGCTAGGGGGGTCCGGGGGCATGCCCCCCCGGGAAATTTTGAATTCTAACCCCTCTGAAACGCTATTTCCAGCATTTTGAGCCCTAAATTTTTGTTTTATTTCAAGCTAAGTTTAATGCTCCTTCTAGAATTTCGTCTATGAATTCTTCCTGAAACAGAACTGAACGGTCATTGTGTGTCATTTAGGGAATAACACCCTCCTTCATCTCAGCAGTTTGTGTTCAATTTTTAGATCATTATACAGAAAACTCTTGCTGTCATGTCCAATGTTTCAATGGAGTAGGCAGAGGCGGCGGCAGGAAATCTTGACCGTCAGTGGGGGATGAGATTTGTATGGAATCAAGTATCGAGCGCCGAAGGCGTGAGCCGGGGTTTCGAACCCTAGGGGGGTTCGGGGGCATGCTCCCCCGGAAAAATTTGAGATTTTAACTCTCTGAAACGTGTTTTCCTGCATTTTCGGGGGAAAATTTTGCTGCTACATGAAGCTAAATTTGTACTTTGTAGCTAAGTTTCTTACTCGCTATTCGACTGCATGACGTCCACGAACTTCTTCCACAATACACAAGGGGAATCGGGGCTTGCTCCCCGGGAAAATTTTAAAATCTCGACCCTCTGGAAACGCCATTTCCTGTATTTTGGGAACGCATTTTTGATGTTTTGCTGGGTACACATTTCGTCTATTCGTCAATCGAATCTCAGTTCGCCTCAACCAAGGACATTACAGAAGATTTCTTAGAAGGACATTCTGAGATCGGACAAAAAATGTTGAGCCAGTCCTTGGTTTAATTAAAATTACCTTGTATGGTTTACTCTCATCGGCTCTGGGAAATTCGAGCGGCGCGGTGCGGGACCAGCAGCGGGCCGGGAATATCGATGTATACACGATTCTACACACGTGAAAAATACTGTTGTGCTGTTGGGAAGGGCACGGCGTGCCGCGAAAATAAACTGCATGTTGTCTTCAGAAGAACTGGATTTCATTTTTAACCGATATCGTTACGAAGGGGTCAGCAGAACAAACTCTCACAGCGTGAGAAACTCGTGCCATATTCCTAGTAATACGTAATGCACAGCTGATAAACCAATCAGAGCGCAGGTTTTCGGGGGTGAACCAATCAGAGCTTACAACTCGCGGTAATACCTACATGTGGAAGACGGTGTTCGTGTGATTTCAGATTTCAAGTGGCCGCGCAGCGCGGAAAATGCGTTTTACAAGTGGTTTTAAGGTAGAAATCGAACTGTTTGCTGGCTTCTCCTTACATCTAGAGGTATAAGAATTGTGATAAAAAGTTTTCCTTGGCCCTCCCCCCGCCTTCTCTTATTTTTCCTTGGCCCTCCCCCCGCCCCTTCTCATTTTTCCTTGGCCCTCCCCCCGTACGCACCGGCCCTCCCCCCCCCGGTAAAATACCGTAGGGTCCCTAAATAACTTCCATATCAGCCAGACACAATAGAATGCCCAGCCCAGTGGTAAGCTGTGTGCCCTGAACTGTAAGAAAACAATGGGATCTGAACAGAGCACCCTGATTTAAACCACTCTTTGGAACTTAGAAAGATGAATAAAAGTGAAACCAGTTGGATCGGAGTCTTGTCAACTGACAGTTTGTTGTTCATACAGTAAAGATGTGTATCTTGCAAAATAATATGAATAATTGTAAAAGGATGTAAGAGAAGTTGCTGATGTAGCAATGGTCCTTTCAGTTCAATAAGTGTCCAATATTATGTCTTATATCATTTTGTAACTTAACTTAATGGATTGCTTACTACATGGCTGGTACTCTCAAATTTTTATTTTTATTTTTTTTTTCGCCCGCCCGCTCCATTTTTTTTCTAGAAAAATCCGTTAACCAAGAAATTAAATTGGTGTGGCCTTAGCCCAGTTCAAAAAATGGGGATAATTCAATCAGGCCAGCTTTGTGGTCTATGTGCAATCAGAAAATAGCACATAAAAGCTCCCAAAGACCCTGAAGACCCCCAGTTTTTGGCATGCTATGGAGGCTAGGTGTTAGTGGTAGGAGAATGATTCAGGTGTTTGTTTTTGTGATGTAGCCAAAGTGTACCACCTGATGACGGTGCAGGGGAGACTCATGGGAGATACACAGGTGAGAGACAGAAGTTAGCACTTTGTTTGTGAGCTGTAACATTCAGTCTAGCATTGTGTAGTTAGATGGCTGTTTTTCTTTTGATTTCTATGAAAAATATTTGACAACAACTTGACATTTACCACACTTTCCTTCAACGTATGGTGGAGTGACGCCCACTGGGCCTTTTGGCTAATCGTTGATACTGTAGCCAAACACTGATGAGGACACAGACAGATGGATGTGGTGTTGCATCTGCATATTTGCCACTTAAGAACTGTACACAGTTTTTTCCTCCAGTGTATAAAGTGACCAGTTCTAGACTGACTAGAGCTTCAAATCCATACTAATGTGAGTTAAGTGGACATTATGTCCTGTTACAAAATGTATGCACAATAGACTATAAGTGTGCAGTGTCCCACTTTGGCCAAAAGTAAACGTAACTTGCCCTGTTTCCAGACCCAGCGTCATACCTGATGAAGGACAGTTACCACCTGAGTTACCAGATTCCCAGCTTCCCCTACAGCCCTTACTGTACTCAAACCTACTGTACTGTACTTTACTGTAAGTTACTGTACTGTACTGTACTTAAGTCTGATGATAAATAACTGTTACCTGGCCTGTTTCCAGACCCAGCGTCGTACCTGATGAAAGACAGCTACCACATGAGTTACCAGATCCCCAGCTTCCCCTACAGCCCTTACTGTACTCAAACCTACTGTACTGTACTTTACTGTACTGTACTGTACTGTACTTAAGTCTGATGATAAATAACTGTAACCTGCCATGTTTCCAGACCCAGCCTCGTACCTGATGAAGGACAGTTACCACCTGAGTTACCAGATCCCCAGCTTCCCCTACAGCCTGACCTCCCAGCCTGTGGTCCATTCTAACACACAATACGACACATAAAAGTGATTCATAAATAACTGTAACTTGTCACTTTTTCAGACCCAGCCTCGTACCTGATGAAGGACAGTTACCACCTGAGTTACCAGATCCCCAGCTTCCCCTACAGCCCTTACTGTACTCAAACCTACTGTACTGTACTCTACCTAAGTTACTGTACTGTACTGTACTGTACTTAACTCACAAATAACAGTGAGTTTCCATGTTCCCAGACCCAGCGTCATACCTGATGAAGGACAGCTACCACATGAGTTACCAGATCCCCAGCTTCCCCTACAGCCTGACCTCCCAGCCATGGAGCCGCCGCAGGGCCTTCACATGTCCTCCCTCCATGAAGAAGAACTATTACCTACAGGTAACTTATCATAAATCTTCAACTCATACAATGTAGTATGATGCTTAACTTTATTCCAACACAAAGTGGTCATTGAAAATATGATCCTTGTGTACCCTTGTGTTGGAATAAAGTTTAGCATCGCACTATGATTACTACCAACACAGATAAATCTGTACCTCTATATATCATATGTACATACTGGAAAAATAATCCTAAAATGTATAGAATTTACATTGATGAAGGTTAACCAACGTTTGTTACAGCATAACAGTATACATTATAAAAAGACAAATATTTCATTCTCGTCATCATGATCAGCTATAATCCTTTTTATGCTTTTCAGTCACTTGCGAATGTCTGTATCTAGTCATATGCCCCTACCTAACAAAATGTTTGGTTTCAAAAGTTAATCTTGGATGCCAAGTAAGTTACACGTTATATTGTGGTATTCTACGACTTACCATTTTTTTGCACTTGTGTTTGCCCCCAGCACCCTGACCTGAACTGGGGCCAGAGACAGTACCTGTGGAGCACTGCAGCTGTGTACAGCACCTCTCACATGAAGAGGCTCATTCAGGGCAGATATGAACAGTTCCTCAGGCATCAACAGAAAATGGGTAGGAACAACATACTTGGACTCTTTCACTCTATAGCAGTCTGCATGGCTCGAAATACTGGGTGCATATGTACCTTAGTGCAGGTAAAATTCAGAGGCTGTGCAGGTATTTCTGATGTCTACCTGCACCTAACCTGCACTGGTCCATGTACTGAGTATATGCAGGTTAGCGCAGGTAACATTGGAGCTGTGCAGGTATTTCTGATGTCTACCTGTACCTAACCTGCACTGGACCATGTACTAGGTTTAGGTTTTTAGATAAATGTAAGTGTATGTTTACGCAACCTTTGAAATTTTAAAAGAAATTATAAATGGCAAAAGTTTCTTAACAGTTTTTAGTATGATCCATACTTCCTAAAGTCTGAGTGGTGCAGTGAAAATTTGTCTGGTGCAGGTAAAAAGTTACCTGAACAAGTACAGGTATGCAGAAAAAAGGATTTCGAGCAAAATAGCTAAAATGTTAGAAGTAGAAATGAGTCAATCTGATAGTGTCACATTTCTCCACCCAGGACACATCAACAAGAAAGAGCTGGAGAAGTACAGATCTTACCTGTTTGCGACCAGAAAGACCATGCCAGGGGTCGTCGACCCCGGTCTTTGGAGGTCAAGGCCGCAGACACAGATGGCAAGAGCAAAAAGCTCCAACGGGTGAGTAATGCAATCTCTGTCAATCACAGCTTTAGTGGCCCCTCCCTGCAGGCTGGATTTTCAGCGGGCGGCCATCCGTAAAGTAATTTACATGTAATCAGGCTAATAAGTCAGTGCAAAGGAGTATCATATAATGGTAATATTCCATTTGAATATCATTACTGAGACATGGACAGAGAGATATTTTGGAGACTACATTGCTACGTTAGCGGTTAGATACACAGTATGTGGCTCTTTGAGCAGAGACAGTAGAATCTTCACATGTAGTTATATTGATGTTTTCTAAACCTTTGCTAACAGAGATGCGGAGTTGTCCAGAAAGTCGGCACCAGCAAGAAACGGCCATCCACGTCGGCATTCAGGTAAAGGCGTCATACTGTATATTTTGTTACATAAACATTTTCTTACCTCCTTGTCGGGATTCGAACTCCCAACCTCCCTTGGTCCATAGCCAGGGCCGCTAACCACTGGACTACGCACGATACAAAGTGATATAAACTGAACAGAAATGAAGGAAACAAAGAGATGGAAACGTAATTTGGATGTATATGCATGTCAGTGCTATAGGTCAGTGTTCCATATAGCAAATATTATTATGTAAGGTTACTGCTGCTGAGCTTAGATGTCAGCCATTGCATAGAAAAAAAAAACATTACATGTAAATGTTGATCATCTTTAACAGCACAAAGGGAGACTCCACCCAAGAGTCCGTCACCAGATGAGGACCTGTCACAGTCCTTCAACTCCATCAAACTGGAGCCAAAACCACGAGATCAAAGCAAGAAAGAGGAGCCAAAGGCAAAACCTTCACCCCAGAAGGAGGAAAAAGATCACAGTGAAGAGGAGTCTGAAGAAAAGGAGACATCAGAGGAAAAAGAGGAGGTAGAGGAAAAAGAAAAGGAAGAAAAAGAGGAGGATGACGAAAACTCAGATGATGCAAGGTACTAAGTGTCCCACAAAAAAAATGCACCTGCACACGCCTCCGTAGCCTGACTGAACCTCGCTTTTTGTTAGTCCGCCTTGGAGTGGGCAGCTCCTTAAGCGCCAGACAAAGAGCTTGTGTTCACAGGCTAACGTCTCAGCATGGTTATCTAAGGACTGGTGCATGTGATAACTGGTGTGGAGATCCTATAATACTGTTTAACGTTGTCACCACTTTCCTTCCACAGTTGTGGGAGCAGTTAACTCACTGTCTGAGGCATGACTTCACAATCTGTAACCCTCAGCCAACAGGTGCATGTGTACAAAGAATGTGGAAAGAGGTTTTAAGGTACTCGGGTAATGTCTGTACTTTGGTGTCACAGTGCATGATTTGTTGTACATGTACAATACATGTATGTCTGTGCCAAAAGGAAAAAAAATTTCATGTGCATTGCTGTCAACTGTGTGTCTGTAAATACTTCCTGCACATCTACTGTATATGTTTGAAGCATGGTCTGTAAACACTGTTTGCATCACGATTCTGTGTGAAAACTGTATAATATAAAGTCTTCCGTGAAATAATAGTTTCATCCGGTTGGTAAGTCACTGAATAAAGAGAACCCTGTTTACACAACCAAGAGGTTTATTCAGCCGACGTTTAGGTGACCAATCAGAATTGTCCTGAGGAAGGTGACAGACTAGTCTCCACCAGACTCTGTTGCAGGCTGAATGAATATTAGAAATCAGCCTAAAAAGAATGTAGCTGGCCAGGGGAGTTGGCTGGCCATAGAGGGTCAAGTTTGGCTACATAGACTGGCCAGCTACATTCTTTTTAGGTCGATTTCTACTATTTACTCAGTCTGCAAAAGAGTCTGGTGGAGACTAGTGTAAGACAGTCACCGAAACATTGGCTGAATAAACCTCTTGGTTGTGTTAAAAGGGTATAAAGTCTTCCAGAAGGGCAAGTCAAAGGTAACGGGCCTTACTTCCATGCTATTTTTGGTATCATTCCGTGTTTTTGTTCTTTTTTTTGCTCCCAAAGGCTGCTGGAACCACCCGGTGATAACATGAGTGTGAGCTCTAGAGAAATGTGGGTTCCCTGGATAGCCAATGGGGTGCCTGAATACTAAACATCTTTGGCCCTTCCAGGATCAATTATGTAAGCCCAGTTCTCATTGGTCCTGGAACTGGAAGGGTTAGATGTCTCAAGTGGATGTGCAGAGCTCAGCGAACAGCAAGCGTTGCACTGCACAAATACAAACAATTCTTATGCCAACACTTGAACTTGAATGTCAAAGAGAAAAAAATCCAGCATGCTGTCATGTAAATACTGGTATAACTATAAGTGGAAAATGGGTTAATCATTGGTTTGAGCATCAGAACAATTTTGGTTAGGTTTTAGTGTCGTGGCAGAGTGTAGAGAAATGTGTTTAAAAAGTTTTCGATTACTGTTTTTTTTAAAGGCTTAAGGTACTTCTCAGCTTTCTGACAGTCAACTGCATGTGCCATCAAGACTTCATTGTAGATTAGACTACTGGATAAATGTTAAAAATGGGGTCACTCTTTTTAGTTTGAATACAACAATCCTTTACAGATATTTGTAAAGTGGATCCCGATACAAGTACTACTGTGTACGATTATAGCATGCAACTGTACCGTCCATATCATACAAATGTATGTACCGTCCAGATGTAAAACTTTGATACTACGAGGTATGCCAATTATGAACAATCTTAGATAGTTAAGAGTAAAATCATGCTATAATATAATAGTAAATTGAGGACCAGGAATGTATATGTACTTTTCAAATGCGTTTTGCTGGTACATTATTTGTAAATATTGGAGACTTTCAGTGAAAACTTCCTCATTACTGTATGGCTAGTACGGCAATAAAATTGAACCTTCTTGAAACTGCACTGAATGTATTTTATTCTTGTGATGCTATATATACATTGCAATCTTATAATTGAAAGGGACAATAGCTGAAAGCTATTTCATATGGAGAGTAACAACAGACATGGATTTTTTGTTATTCTATCTTTCACAAAATTTCTTATGGGCTTTCCTGTCTGTAGCATTTTTAACATCTTTAGTGAAGGAAATTTGAGGATTTCAAGCTGAAAGAGTCAACTGTTTTCATAATATCAAAGTGACAACAAACTATAATTCATACTCTTACAATTTTTGACACTGATGGAGTTATTTGATTGGGGCATCTTGTTGACACAAAGATCACAGTATGAACATAAATATATATAACAATCATGATATCTTGGGACACTAAGCTTCTCTCTAAAATCATAATATCGAATATCAATGGTCGGTGAACAATGTTTCAAATAGTGTGTCAGCAGCTACTACTAAACACATTATATCTAAATACCTTATTGGCTTCTACACAACAGAGATCACAAAGTCCAATATATTCCATGATAGCATATATAATTTTACTGTGCAGACTACACCGCACAAGATCACTTATAATGAGATTATCAGGAAAACTGATGTATCTCAGTCTGTCTCATAGTTAAATTTGATGTACTTAACGTCTTAGCCTTTTATGGTACCTCAATGAAGTACACTGTGGTAACTCTTGAACAAAATGCTTTGTTTACAACTTAGATAGCCATGGAAAACAATTTTCAAATTGCTGGAAAATGGAATACTGGTATGTCTCAGTACACTCAGCTTTAACTACAGTAATCATATTAGTCAGGATCACACATACAATGTATAACGTATGATTCAATAACAATACATGAAAGCCAGGGTTGTCATGAAGGCTTAAACACCAAGGCTTTGGATGGGTCAAGTTTAAGCTGAATAGGTCTTCTCCAAATATGGCTGAATGACTTATCCAAACTGACCAATAAAACTGTGTTTTAGTCACAGCCCTGTATAACACGTCATCTGATTGGACAATCCATAAAGGTGATTGACAGGACAATGGAACTGGAAGGTTCTTACTGAAGATACAATGATTCTTTACAATTATACAAATACAAAGAGAGGGTGAGATAGACTAATTTCCAAGCAGATATTTTGGTGGCTGCAAAGACAGTATCAAATTGGCCATGCTGTATCCATTTACCAGACTGTATCCATCTTTCGAAAATGGTTTCATCAGGTTGGTAAAGTATAGGACACAGGAGTTTTTTTCTCCTGTATCCTTTATCCATCTTTCCATGGAAAATTGGCCAAGCTTGTATCCATTTGCCACCATTTGCCATCTTTTGGTAGCCTGGTTACCAGACCTATTATAGCTCCCGAGTCCTACATCCCCTCCACAAACAGAGGATGTAGGACTCGGGAGCTATAATAGGTCTGGTAACCAGGCTAGTCTTTCGGTGTCAAGCGGATACAGTCTAACAGTCTTTGCAACCAGCGAAAGATCCGCTTGGAGATTAAGATAGACAGGAGAAGAGTGAAAGGAGAGGTGCTACTTCTTGTACTCGATACGCTCCACCTTTACGTCGTCGCCGATCAGCTGGTACACGTACGTCACCACTGTGGTCGCCTGGATGTCCATCAGTACAAACGACGGCGTTACTCCACTGCAGGGAACAGGTCAGCAATCAACAACTATTTCTTTAAGTGTGTATACAATACATGGACTGTATGTGAAGTACAATCTGGAAACTGTAACAGACTTGTAATCAAAATTATTAAGTCCACTGTGTTGGCCTGGAAAGTCCATCAGTAAAAAGAATGGCTTCACACTGCTGCAGAGGGTAGCAATCAGTGTTCAAGCTTTGTTCTAACACAAGAAAGGAACTTGGTCAAATTTTTGGTCGATCTCGTCAACCTTCGTCAGATGTGTGATCCACTCGCTGACTCTCTGGCACTTTTGATTCACTCATGACGTCATCACGCTTCTGACTTCCAAGTGGATCACACTTAAGACAGTCACAAGCCACATTACAAGTCTCACTGGGTCAGTCTACTGAGGAAGACCAGAGTGACTGGTCAAAAGCTCTAAGTAAGAACAACTCTTTGTGTTGGAACAAAAGTTTTAACTTACTTTGTAACTACCATCACAAAGAATCATCATTTCAAGAATGCCATACCTGTCTAATGCGTTGTATGCTCCCGTTGCTGTCCCTGGGTTGATGTAAAACTTGTTTTCATGTTCAAAAGCCTCAAACTTGTGGGTGTGGCCAGATATCAAGATGTCCACATCAAGCTGTCTCTGTACCATGGCTAGACTCTCAATATCTCCCCAGGGAACAACCTGTTAGAGAGACAATTTGTTACAAAAGAGCAAAACTCTTTGAAAAATAGGCTAGACAAATATATGAAGAACCCCAGAGTGATGTATGATTACATGGCCTTGGACTGTCTGCAATGATGATCTGGTGAATGGATGAGCAGCCTCAACTGGAAGTGAGTTTCCTACCTGGCTTAAGTGATCTACTATCCACAAATTAAACTGTTCTGTTTTACATACGAACCGCATGTGTTCTAGCCAGTGTCTGTCTTTTCATCATTTGATGGCATTTTGCAGCTCATGAGGGACAAAAATTTTGCCCAAAATGTCATCTTTGATGGACAAAATTTGGCGTGTAAAGATATGGAAAAAGATGTCATTAAACTAAGCTTAGTCTACCAGCAAACTTTGCCCATCAAAATGCAGGAAATAGCATTTCAGGGGGTCAAGATTTAAAAACCTAATAAAGAGTTTTTTTTTTGTTGGTACCTGATGTCCATGGCAAAGTCCTATCTTGAACTGTCCAACTGTGACAACCTTCTGTTCTGGATAACTTAGATTCTGAAACAAGAACAAAGGCCATCAGATAAAAAATTCACACAACCATGCAAAATAATTCTACAAAATTCCATAACCTGTGAATAAGAGTGGTATTAAAGGGAAAACGAGGCTCATGCATGGTGCTTGATTGCTGCATGGTACTTTCTGTAAGAAAATTCATAAGTTTGACAGTGTGTAGGCCTCGAAAAACATAAGCAGGTGAAAGCCTTTACCGAATGTGTAAAAAGAAAAGCTCAATATCCTTGTATTTGAACACTTTCACACTTACCTCATCAAAGTCCCCTTTGACTACATGCACATCACTGGCCAGAGTTTTCAGGTAATCGAAGGACTCCTTAGTGCAGAGGTTTCCTGTACACAGGATGTGTTGGATCTTTCCTGGGACCAGAAGTTTCTTAAACTTTGCCGGCATCCCGTTGGAGCGGTAGGGAATGTGCAAGTCTCCGAGTACAAGGACCAACTGGAAAAGGGAACAAGATTCTGATTAAACTATTATCAGGGCCCATCACCCTTCACTTAATCGCGATGGGGGCCGACATTGTCTACCAGATACCTTTGACCCAGTGTTGATGTCACACTTCAGAGAAGACAAGTGACAAGCTAGCCTCATTGGGTCAGTCTACTGAGGAAGACCAGAGTGACTGGTCGAAAGCTGTAGGTGAGAGAGCTTCTTTGTGTTGAATCAGAGGTTTTAACTTTAATTACTAGTACAACATGTAGTTTAAACAGATTCTGATAAAGCTTTTTCCTGAAAATCATAAACTCATCTGTATTGGTCACTGCTGAGGTGGAGAACTTTTGTGGTCAAACAGATTGCCCCTACAGCATATATGTAGGTTTGTGTTGGTTTTTATTTACTGCATAATGTCTGATACCAACTATGATGCATGAAAGAAAATAAAAAGTAATTATAAATTTGGCAAAGTGCAGTGCAGTGGTTTCTGAACAGTATAGTTTCAGTATGATTCATACTTATTTTATCAAATTCTGAGTGGTGCAGGTAACATTTGTCTGGTGCACGTAAATTATTTTCAATGCTACCTGCACCAGTGCAGATATGCAGAAAAAAGTATTTCGAGCCCTGTAAATGAAAATCTTGTGGTCAGAGTAAGAGTAAGTCATATGACTTCCTGTTTCTCTCAGCCTTCGCCCCTCCCCCTAGCAAATGAACCAAGCTCTAATATCTCACATTGCGCACAATTCTTTCGATTCTTACATCCCCCTACAAAAGACATCTATCCTCTATACCTTTTAGAACCTAAATACAGACAATAACATGCACGGGGAGTGGAAATATTGGGTAATTTCGCCAAACATTTGACACAACTCACCATTTTGGCAGGATCTGTGTGATATCTTTTCACGCATGCGGAGGTCAAAGTGCACCACTGTATGAAAGCTTGATTTCTATTGGTTAGAATTTTAACAGAGCAACCAATGACGTGACGGCTTATGGAACGCATTGGGAGAGTGAACAAAATGGCGCCGAACTCAAAATTTTGCACTTTTGTGTCGTGAAAGATTTCTTATTTTCTTGTGATGTTTATTCACTCGTACTAGTCCTGAGTGCAGTAAACATGAAGTGTATAATTCCGGGAGCAAATATCAAAGGTAAAGTTGAAACTTCCGTTGTCAACAGTTGGTTGTTTTGCTTATAATTTTTATCGTGTACATCGCAAAGTATGTGTTCCCGAACATAATTTGGTGAGTTCATCATCATAACATGATACTACTAGTACGTTTGAGTTAAAATCGTATACGATCGTCAAGTAAAATATCTATGACAATATGATCATGACACAGTTGCCTCAAAATGTTAAGAATAGATACTAGCAAATAGTTATGACGATCATAGAAATTAACGAGATAGAAAATATGAAAGAAGATGAGAGTTTTTTTTACTTAAACTGTTACAGTGTTTGGCAAGGCGATCCATTCTCTATCAAAAATAGGGGAGGAGCTGTACTTGGAACCACTGGAACACGGGGTATGTCTTTAATTCCTGTACCACTTGACATTTCTTCAGTTAATTTCCATTTCGATACAAGTTAAGTGGCACAATTGCATGCTTTGACATAAACAGTGTAGAATTTGGAAAAGCTCTTTATTCACAACCAGTTGTTAAACAAGAGCCGACATTTCGATGACCATGTGTCAATTCTTCATCAGGGCAGTTATGACTAGAAATGATGAAGATGACACATGGCCATTATAGCTGGTATAACCGCCCTTCGGCGTAACATACCAGATACTAGTAATCAGGCATGCAGCACGGCGGCAGCTGGCTACATTACACTGACTGACTTATGTCAAAATATTTCTCTTTCTCTCTCCAGTTGGCCCTGCGTACTGTGAATGTTGCCAGGTCAGCGTATGGCTGCTTCGTCTTCGCTCCTGAGTTCTTCTATCACTATGACAACAGCTGGAGCGGTCCGGAGGGAGAGATGGGGGAGGAGGAGGAGACATTCAAGTGTAAGATACAGATGAAGGTAAGAATGTTGCACTCATCACTCATTCAGATGTCTAGATGTTTTTCTGGGATCATGATCATTAGTGTTTTCATATGGCAAAAGGTGATACAAATTAGGTGAGGTACAAATGTACATGTATGTACTATTCAACATCGCTACATCCATGAAATACTCAATTGAAGTATACAGTTAAAAAAAGCAAAGATTTTATTAAGATATTTCACTATCACATAGTATCATGCTTGTACTGACTCTATCATAGAGTATATATTTGTCAAGAGTGGTCATCATTACTGTATAGCAACACAGTCATAATCTGATTCATAGGGATAATGAATTATGTACATGTCAAATTGTGGATCATGCAATGACGACCATACATATCACCCACATACAACCTTGGTATGGTTGTGGGCATCTTTTTTGTTACAGTCTGACACCATCATCTGTATTTATGCCTGTTTGTCCCACAGTCAGTTCTGGCTGTGTTCCGTTCCCTCCCCACCCTGGAGCGGACTGTGGATAGGTGTAAGGTCACCCTGGATGAAGGGCCAAGACTGGTCTTCCAACTCTACTGTAAACATAGTAAGTCTTCCTCCAATTTGGACTGTTAATTGTAAACAAGTAGAGTAAATGAAAAATTGAGTCAGAGTCTAATCTTCAAACTGCTGTCTCACTCCCACTTCATTTTCTCTTGTTACTATCATTTTTTCCATATATGACGGAAATATTACCAGCAGATGCCATACTGTATCCTGTACAATTGTTGTCGTTCACTGTGCAAGAGTTACATGCTAGTACATCATTTGGCTGTCTTGTATTTATCATATCAGTTTTTATCAATAAATCCAAAATCATATCCAGTTGCTTGAGTAACTGCTTTTTGGCAAATCAAAAGATATTTGAGAAAAATTGTCCTGACATGCACACATTTTTATCAAAAGATGCTGACACCATAGTTGATCTGTGTTGATACTGATGTTGATTTGTGTTGTTACTGGTGTCTCAGAGTTGTATTTTTCCTTCCTACAGGTATAACAAAGACCTACAACTTGACCTTTCAAGAGTGTGAGACGTTACAGGCTGTTTTTTCCAAGGACCTCTGTCCAAATGCCATCACTGCACAGCCAAAGTAAGGAGGAACTTAACATTTAATCATAATGCTGTGGTACAATACTGTCACTTACTCGCTATCCGGTTTAGTGTCTGTTGTTCCCCATCATATAATTATGAGTGTTAGATGTGCTTGCACACTGATGCTGTGGCTTAATGGCAGGCCATTGGCAGTCTGTAGTATTTTCGTTGTGTCTGCAATTTAACTCATTAAAACTTAGGTACTGCATTTCTTATGTGTAGACATACTGAAAATAGCCATTTGATCTTTCATTTGTTTCTGAAGCAGATAGATGAATGTATTGCTGTATGTATGAGTCATATAATTTTCCTTACAGACTGTTGACAGAGGTGGTTCAGAACTTCCAGGTGTCTCTAGAAGAGATCACTCTCATTGTCTCTCCTGAAAAGGTCATTCTCAAAAACTATGTTGAAAGTGAGCCAGGTAAGCACTGCTTGTAAATCAAATTTGAGGGTCATGTAAAATATAGTGGGATAGATTTGTACTTTCAAGAATTCATGCTGATGTTAGTGTTATGTATGTGAACAGCATACTAATATTTTTTTTTTACTTTTCATATCATAATGTTTTCCATCGCATATTGCTATTGCACAGTCTCTTATTTTTCCTCATCTTCTTCTACAAACAAATAAAGTCAATGACCTGAACCAGACTCTCTCACCATGGTAACTGGTGCTGTAGCAGACACCCTGTGGTGTTGAGTTACATTATGTAGCAGGACAGAGCTGGAGGGACTGCTCATCATATATATATATGCGTATGAATGTGTAAGAATAAACAGGGCAGTAGTTTGTTGGGCTAGACCATAGCTCTGTAATTGTCGTAGTTTTTGCCAATATATGTACTTCCATCCATGCAGACCCAAGCAAAGTCCTCCACACCCAGATGAGCCTAGCTGCAGAGGAGTTTGACTACTTCCAGATCGGTGTGGACACAGAACTAACCTTCTGTCTTAAGGAGCTGAGGGTAAGAAAATTCCTACCTTTGTATTTGTTGGTCATCATATCTAGTTATTGTTTCAAAGTCTACATTAGTATCCATACTTTATTTGGGCCAGTCTGTGCAACTGAGTTTGTATTGGGAGAAACAGGCATAGACAACTAAAACATAGATTTGAAAGGTATCTGTATCTGTATCAGTATAGCTGGTGCTGGTATAACCGCCATTCGGCATAACACACCAGCTTCAGGTACCAACATCCTCCTCCTATATGTAGTTGTAATCTTGAATACCTCATGCATGTTTGCTCATTGAAAGCAGCCCTGACTTCTATTAACCACACTAAAAACTCTTTTGACAGGCCATTCTGGCATTTGCAGAGGCAGCAGGCATGCCCATCTCACTGCACTTTGAGACAAGTGGCAAGTAAGTACAAGAACATTTCCGTACCTCTTCAATCCTGTAAACTGTCATATTATCATATTGAACACTTAAAAGAGGTGAAGAAAAAACAGAAGCAGTGTAAATAAAGAAAGATACGTGCTGTGGAACTTCACCTCACTGCTGTGTGGGCTTTTTTCTTTTGATTATAACTTACTTACCAGAAAGTCTCCTCCATAGCACTTTGTCCTCTATGGCCCTTGGTAGCTTGTTGGTATCATGCAGGCTTGTATTACAACATAGGTTGTTGGTGACTCTAGGTCTCCCCATATCTCATTTAAAATTATTTAAAATCTGCACCTGCAGACCTATAGTATTTTCGTTGGAGGGAGACCCAGCCTTTGATTCCAACTTTGTGATGGCGACCTTAGCTGACCTCGGCTCCACACAAGGCTCACAGTCTTCTCAACAACAAGCCTTGAACAGGCCTTCAACATCAAAAACAAAAAGGTAGATTAATCTATTTGTCTATACTTGAAACAAGGATAAGAACAAGGTTTCTGTTGCTTCAGTCTTGTCATTGTCTCAATGTTTATTTCAGGATGGAACAGAGACAGGAAATATTGAGAAACAAGTGTTGTTTTTTTTGTTTGACCAGTGCTTTCCCTGTAGAAAATGTGCAAAGACTTAGAGGTTTTTTCAGCAACTGCCTTCAAACTTTTGCATTTTCTTTCTTCTCTCAGAACAGCAAAGAGGACACAACAGCAAACTAGGAGGAACGAAAGTGGAATGATGGAAAATAGAAGATTCCAGGAAAACAGGCAACCAAACAGGTGACAAACCAAACTTCTGAAGCTCTTACTTTAACTGTCTTTAATTGACAGTTATCTGCACCAGTGCAGACATGAAGGAAAAGGTATTTCATCCCCTGGTGAAGAGTGAGCTTTGTAAATCAAAGATGAGTGGAAAATTTAAGGAAGTCTTATGGCTTTATCCTTGGTGCTGAAATTATGGATGCTTGTATTAATTTCAGATTTTGCCCTTTTAATCCACCATTCTTGATTTTTTTTAAAACAGAATGTCTTGACATGTACCGAGTATCCTGTTCACACACAGACATCATTGCCTTCAACTGTGCCTGGAGTCCAGCCTTGCTTTGGTCTGCTCCCTAATAGATCCACTCTGCCAACAATAACAGATCTTGGGGAGCGGACCAAAGCTAACAAGGCTGGACTCCAGGCTGCTGTACTTGGTAATACTTGATGATGAGCAGTACAATGTATGTTGTACCATTCCAAGGAAGGTTGGGTAAGAAGGAAGACAATAAAAAGGAAAAAACACTATCTTTTAATTTTGCTACATGCAAGGACATTATACAGAACGCAAAAGTACCATGAACCTGAGAATTAGCAGAAGACAATTAAGCTGACCATGCTGGAGACAAAAATAGGAGGAAACAGAAAAATCTTCCAATATGTTTCTGTCTACCTCTCAGATCCTGTGCGGGAGGGGGGAGCTTCCTGCCCATGGACAGCGGGTTTGATGACATGATGAATGATGGGATGGATGATGTCATGGCCATGGGAGCCAATGAGATGGAGGAAGCCCTGTCTCAGGAGGCAGCACAACAGAGGTATGGGAAAATGCTCTGGTAAAATTACAACAGTTAGAACTTGAATTTTTTTAAAAAAGAGACTATTTTTTTTACACAACCCAGAGGTTTGTTCAGCCTGCATTTCAGGTGACCGTCTGTCATCTTCCTCAGGGCAATTCTGAATGGTTCACATTGTACTGCACAGGTGTCACTGTAATAGATGCGTTCTAAAACGTTGGCTGAATAAACCTCTTGGTTGTGTAAAAAAGAATCTCTTTTATTCACTGACTTACCAACTGATCAAACTATTCACAGAGCAGTGAGAACTGGTACAGAAAGTCATACTTTTTGGTTTTCCCAATAAAAGAAATAGGCCAAAATGCAACATTGTGATATGACTCGTAACTTCCACTTACAGCTGAAATGATCACCTAATTTCAAATTTTCTCAAAGGATTTCCCTTAGCTTTGAGACATGCAGTCTTAAGCACATTACAGTGAAACAAATTAACATTCTGCTCTGCCATATACCAGGAATGGTACATCCCTACATGAGGCATCTCCGGAGAGGTCTGGAAGCCCAGAGATCCCGCTGGAGTTAGGAAAGAGGCCCAGAGCTCAGTAAGTCTGGCTGTGAAGTTAAATGTGTGCTCGCAATGGTATATTTCTTAGAAGTACTAGTACTCTTATTGTATAGGCTGTCATTTCCTAAATAATGTAGATAATGTAAGAACATCTTTGAAGAAATGGTTATGAGTCTTTTACTGGAAAAAGAAGAAAAAAAACTACATTGTATATATACAGGCTGCATGCTCCTGCTCAAAATGTAACTCCCTGAACTTTTTGTTATCCCAAAGTTATCCTGAGGAGAAGCCCACATCACATGACCAGTCACATGATGATGTTTCCATGGTGATGGAAGAGGAGGAACAGGAGCAGGAGGACCTGGTTCCAGGCACACCTCCCAGCAAGAGGGTAGGAACTGTTTCTAAATAGATCAGACAGTCTGGGAAAATTTTGACCCTGTGAAATCCTATTTCCTAGTCTGAGTGTCAGCCTTTTTAGCTTTTGATAGCTCCCCACAATCCATTTTGTTTGGAAAATTTTGATTGTAGCCTAAGCTTAGTCGACATTTCTTTACATGCCGATTCTTGTCTGTAAAAGACAATGGATTGGGCAGAATTTATGTCCATCACAAGTAGCAAAATTCTGTGAAATGAGTCAAAACGAAAGACGGACAATGGCCCATGATAAAACACTGATATGAGGACACACTTTAACTAACAGTATGTATTTCCTTCACAGTTCCGGTCCATGTTCTTTGGGATCTCCTCCCAGTCTCAGGCCACACAAGCACCAACAGACACAGCTGAAGTTCTATGTGAAGACACAGACGACGAGGACTAACATGCTGAACTTGTCGTCTCAATCTATCTCCACTCATTTTATAAAACCCTCAGTGTAAATATAACATGTACTGTATATATATTGAAAGAATAAGGAAACAATCTTTTTTTAGGAAAATGTTCTAAAGGGACTGTTATGTACTTTCCAAAAGTTACTTGATTTGCCCAAGCATTGATATAATTATTCTTCAGCAATATAGTGTTTCCAAGGTCAAATTTGTTAGCTTCTTGTATAGTGTATAGTGCCATAGTATAGGTACTTTATACCAGTAAAGGTGCTTTACTACAAGGAGAACTATAAGGGGGTTAAAAAGGGACCTCCTTGGTATCTATGGAAGTAAAATCTTCCCCATACATCATTTAGTATCCATGGTTTAGAATGGCATAGTCTAACTATTGAATTGTGTATATTCGCCCAAAAGTATTTTATCAGTTTCTTGCTCTTGACATGTAACCCTGACATAAGATGATTCAGGTCATTGTTATAGAAATAAATTGATGTTTTTTGTAAGACCTTTATAACAATTGTGCAGATTTGTTTATGTTTGATTTCTTTATTCCTGTTGCAAGCCAACATTTAGAACTGTGGTACACCGGTAGTGGATACTGCCTGAAACGTATGACCATTTCCAAAATCTTGTCCAGTTGCTTGAGTATAACAGTTTTTTTGGCTTTATGAACATAATGAAAACTTTCTGTTGCACCAAATACTAACGTTAACATCTGTGTCTATAATATCACCAGGGTTATTATATCGCCACCTTGAGAAATAGTGTGCTTAAAGATATTTTTACTGCAACATACCCTAGGTATGTACATTTGATGTGTGAAGGAGTGCATACCAAAAGTATGTTGCAGTAAAAATATCTTTAAGCGCACTGTTTCTCAAGGTGGATATTATGGACCCTGGTGATATTATGGACACAGATGTTACATACATTACATGACCTAGTCCCCCTGATATATCTGCAACTACATAACAGTAGTGTAGTGAGGCCCTCTGGTGGACAAGAAGAGCATTACAGCTGCAGTGAAGGATTTTGATCCAGAGGACATCATGATTATCCATCCTAAACATAATAATCTTTGAATGAAGGACCAGGTTTTTCACCAGTTATTAAAGGAAAGCTATCATATTGCATTGTTATCAATCTGTAGGCTATACTTTCAGCTGGTATGTCCATGACCTTTAGAGTATGTAATCGATATCTGAAATATAAGATAGACATTGAACAGTAAATGTTGAGGTTAACCAAGGAGGTTATATGGAGATAACCTCCTCGGGTTGGCCAAGGACATTGGTTTGACAAATATTAGTGTGTATAACCTGGATAAAGGAGTCATTCACCAAGATCAAACCTTTCTCTGTCAGTTGCTATGGTTATTTACATTCCTTGCTTCACCACAAGTGCAGTATTTTATTACTAGTACTCTCCAAGCAGAGGTTTGGGTTTTGCCTTATTTTTGGCATGTTTTAGGCTTTTTTGGGGGGTGGGGTTTCTTTTTGAACTGGAATTTTTTTTCTTGGGTTGGTTGATTCTAAAACTTCCAGTGCAAAAAAAAAAGAAACCCCGGTAAAAAGCCTAAAAACACGCCAAAAATAAGCCAAAACCCAAACCTCTGCTTGGAGAGTTGTATTTTATGCGAAATCAGCTGATGATTATTTTGATGGCCAGAACGTGCTGCCCATATAAGGGCATCCCAAAGTAGGCGTTGCCATTACGCAATCCGTGACGTCACGGGAACCCTGTCATGCGCACTGGCCTGGGCAAGATGGCGTCGCCAGAAATGCAGGATTCGGAACCCGCGACTTTGTGACCGAGTTTTCGTCCTTCAGTGTTTGGAGTTGCGGTCATCGCGGTCGTTCAAGGCATGTGAGAACAGTTCGGGAGGACACAGAAGCATGCAGTCGGTGGTCGTGTACGGTCGCATGCTTACGAGGGCCCTTCTTTCGCCCGCCACGACGCAAGACCTGCGAACCAAGAGAAAAAGAGACCTGTGCCTGGTGTCCACCGCGCAAGGCTTTTCCAAAGACTTCAACAATTCGATACACAAGAAGGGACTTTTCGGCGACGACGCCTACTTTATAGCAAGATATAAAAACGTAGATGTCTTAGGTAAGTACCATTTGAAGGTTTGAGAGTTAAACAAAGAGCGATCGCTTTGAGTTCTCCCTCGTGAGAGCTAAGCATAATCACCTTCCGGTTTAAATTCCCACGGGACCCGGTTAGGTACGAACTGTGGTCTTGCACGTGTAGCTGATGTTTTGTTGACTTTTCTACTACTTTACACGGGTATTATCCCCAGTCTTACTACTGTAGTAGTCCCAAGAATCAAATTATGTAGGAATAGGGCCACTTTCACTTTAGAGAGGGCGTAAAGTAGTTCCATAACAGCCTTGAGCAAAAACGTTCTGCCGGTTCGGACCGCCTGGATGTTTGTTTTGCCTAGAGGAAATCCATAGTGAGCTGTTGTCATGGACAAACTGTAACGTTTGTGATCGATATGGGAATCAAACCTAACAAAATCTCGTCCAAATATCTCCTTTTTATCGATCGAATACTACACAGAGGTCACAGGATTTTGTAGAGGTCAAAAGTCCACCTGTGTCCCCCCCACTGACTGCCCAGTGACTGCCTGCCCCTGTCAGGTCCTGATTTATTGTCAGACCCCATGTGCTCCAGCTAGGACAGGTCACTATGGGCCAACTGTATCACATTTGGCATGATGACCAAACAAAGGGTTACTAAATGCTAGTTCGAGCCTTTGTATTGTACAGGCCTGGTCTCATAACCATGCATATAAAATGCCCCCGGCCTCTTTCTAATACTAAAACTAATTGTAAGGAAAAATAATGCAGTGGGTTAACAAAGATTTATGGTCTCTTGTTTGTGTACACAAGGCATGCAGACAGGTGGGTTTTACTTTTAGGCAGGGTAACGCTTAAGTACCAGTTGTAGTTCTTATGGTCCTCTCACAAAGACAAACAAGCTTGAAGTACGTTGTTAAACAAGAGCACATAATATTTAAGAAGGGCAAGGTAACAGGCAAAACAAAAAGGTATGTTGCATGGAACTGTTCTGGAATAGAAAATTTATACAACTTCAAGAAACTTTGATTTAAGGTCAACTTTCAAGGTGCTACTTTGGGAACCATAATCTTAAATGATCACGAATTACATATGTATGTCCGTAGCTGGCTACTTCCAGAGACAATACCTGCCCATCTCTGACAGTGACAGTCCCAAATGTAATGTTGAAGCAGCCAAAGGCACATTCTTTTGCTAATGGAAGTTATACCAGAGGTAGCCAACTGGGAACATGTAGTACAGAAAGGGAATGTGTACAAAACACTGGGTGTTCTTTCAAAGTAGTTGAACACACCCTTTCCCTTAACAATACATAATGGCTGGTTGGTATGCCTGATGTCTAGACCTATTGTTGCAAAGAGTTTGATGATATGATTATCTTGTATTTGGATTCCCCATTTTGTACAATGTGTCTTTTCTTTCATAGTAAAAACACCAATGGCAAAATATCTGTTATGATTCATACAGTCTACAGATACAAACTTGAAAGTGGCCTCCTAGCTGTCTGTTATATCTGTCATTACAAACACACATGGCTATTACCAGTAATATGGCTTGCTTCCTCTCACAGTAAGTGTAGAAGCATTTGTTATGTTATAGATATGTCTGATATGAGCGACAGTTCTGAAGCTATAATGACAGCCTAATATGGGGGACAGGACTGAAGATTTAATGACCTAGTAACACTGTCTTTTCCCTAAAGGCGCTTCTCTTCCCAATTTGCAGTAAAACCATAACAGAACAGGCAATCCCTGATCACCAGAATGATTTCCTATGGGGGTCATGACCCCAGACTGTCCTATTACAAGTACAAGTCTCCGCAGGGGGTATGTGGCCAGAGGACACAGCTGAAGGGCACATTCCAAATGTCCGTCAAATTTTCTCACGCTGTTAGTGCAACTGATATGCTTATTACATGTATGCTGCAGGAAGTGTTGCTAAATCGTGATAGAGGGGTTTTTTTTACAGCTAGATGTCTTGAAACAGGAATCTTTTGGGTAAACGTTTTCATGTGTTGGCCCTAATTTTGTACTCAAGTCAACATGTAACTGTCACTGTAATTGTAAATAAATTATAAATCCTCCCATAAGGACGAGAGGTATTCTGATTGTGAAGTACAAACCTCTGTACATTACTGTTTTCAAACCCAAATTCAAGCATTATTGGTTCATTATACTGTTACAACTCTGTTTATATTGCTCTTTCTATAAATATCACTTGACGATTGATGATGCCTAGATGTAGCCACAAGTCACTAAAATGCACTGGTCAGTCTTTTCTAGGTCACAGGATAAACTAGGTTCATATACAAGCACAATTGATTGAGTCAGTGAACATTACGGTGTTTATTTCTCCTTCTTGAGTGCTTAAGGGCCATTTATTATCTCTCTTCAAAAACAGTGCATCACAGGAATTTGAAGAAGCTAGGCTTGGAAACATGAATTATTTCCTATATGTTATGTCACAATCTGTACTATTAATAGTATTATATGCTTTTCGTTTACCAATATTTTGTCCATCAAAAAGTACAAACAGATGTTTTCACTCTTGTACCTACGTAAGTCGCTCAGTCAGTGCCAACAAAAATAAAAATTAATACATATTAATAGTGCTGATTGATACATCCCTTCTTGCTGGATGAACAAGGATAGATTAGGAGCATAAAAATGTCAACATATTCCTTGCAGTTACAGTCCTGAATCTGTTCTACAGTTAGTACCATTTTTGTTCTCTGTATTCTTGAAGCATGAAGGTTTACTGAGCACTGTCTAGTGATTTGATTGTTCAGTGTCACTGGGCAGAATCTTAAGTATGTGACCTCTTGGATCTTGACTCCATAACTTCATTCCTAATCTACTTTCTTGCCAGATCAAGAAGGTAACCTAAGATGCCAACGTAAGATCATTGGATTTACCCCCAACCCCTGGAGTATGTAGTCCAAGATTAAACTGTCACCTTCATTGAAATGTTATCCAACAACTCTTCGGGGCCAGTGAGAACACATGCTATTATCTCGAAATCCAGGTGCAATTTTCTACCTTTTGTTCCATTCAACAGAAGAATGTTTAAGCCTTAGGTGAGAGTAGTAGCAAACTTGTTACTGGTAAAGGAAGTCTCATTGTTAATGACAACATCTCTGAAGAACTGACAGAAAAGGGTCGTGAGAGAGTTGACATTATGCGTGCAGTTATTTCTGGATGACTGCATTTTTCCCTTGCAGGACATTTATTTTAACCTTTATTTTGTCAGAAGAACACTTGATGATGAGTCAAGTTCACGTTTCAGCGGGCATGTTTCAGCTGAACACCAGCTATCAGCTGTGTAAAGTGATCTTGTACTTGACATTTAGCAGCGATCCTTTTAGCTGAACCCATGACTTGATTTATACTGGGTCACAAACTCTTGTGCTGATGGCTGTCTATTTTTGCGATCATATTGCTTAATGTTAAAAGACTTCTATTTGAAGGATGACCTTCGAGGCACCTTTGAGGCTTGAGAATTGTAGTTATCTATATGTTGGACTACTGGTAACTCTATATTGTAAAGGAGTTAAAGATACACATACTAGTGGTAGTACACGTTCACAGTTAAGATCACAAACTCTCTGTTGGATAATTCTCTGTTTTTGCGATCATATTGCTTAATGTTAAAAGACTTCTATTTGAAGAATGAACTTGTAAATTGTAGTGATCTATGTTGGAGTACTGGTAACGTATTGTAAAGGAGTAGAACTTGAAGAAACATCTACAAGTTCAAAGTTACAGTATGCTGTATACCAACATACTGGAAAATGCCAGTCACGTCCGGTGGACTTTATGAGGACATTGAACCCCCAGGAAAGTCGGGGAGACCTTGAGGTTTATTGGCTGGGTGGGAAACGGTTTGGTGGTTTGGGCTGTTCAGTCAGATGTAGACAGCAGGATTCATGCTCCTATTTAGAACCAAGCGGTCCGTAATTTCCTCTGATAGAGCAACTTTTGGAACTGGTGTTTTTTTCTGATACCATGGCATGCTCATGAGCTAGGTAATATTTTGTGAGATACATGTACTAGAAATCGTTATGCACCATGTTTCAAAGAAAATTTTGCCAACATGATACATAAACTACCTAGAAAGATAGCGGTCCTTAATTTCCTCTGATGAAGCAAATTTTGGAACTGGTGTTTTTTTCTGATAGTGATGCCATGCACATGAGCTAGGTAATATTTTGTGAGACACTAGGAGTCGTCTTGAACCATATTTCAAAGAGAAGTTCATCAAAGTGATACATGAAGTTAACTACCCACAGGAAATAGAATGATTGATAGTGGTCCTTAGCCAGTACATGTTTCATCTGTATATATCACATGTCCTTTTCATCTGTATGTATCACAAGTCCTTTTCAACAGAACTCTTAAGGACGACCAAAGGGCACCTGATCTGTGATAGCAGGTTAACATGCATTACTGCTCCGAGATGGAATTGGACTTGGGCTTTGCATTTGACGGTCCGTCACAGTTTCAAGCACCACAAATCTGGTTTTCCATTAACACAACGTACCCTAAGGCTCATAAAAGTTTTTCTCTCCCATCTTACAAACATGGACTAAAGAAATAATGTTTCTTTTTTTATCCAGACAGTAATAAATGTTAGCAATTTCCTGTAGGACTTATAAGATTACGTAATATTCCCCGGCAAACATTGGATGAGAAGGAGACACACAGTGTTGTGATAACAAGATCTGAAAGCTTAAGTGATAAAATCGCTGGACCGGTACATTCCCATCATTTTATAAACCTTTTAGTGGGCCTGGATATGCTCAAGTGGCTGAGATGGATCAATGCATGTTCCATTTTCAATGCTTTTCCCCACAGACAACCAGATGGTGCTATGAAAGTGGTGAGGTTCAGTTTATGATAAAGTTTATTGTTCGAAAATCCCATCTGCAGTCTGCATTTTGCAGAGACATTTTTGATATTGCAGAAGAAAAATTAAGCAACCTACAATTTGCAGACTGAAAAAATCAGGCTAGGGGTTCAATTGTGTCAAAATTTCTGCAATCTCGCAGAACACTGAAGTAAAGTATTTCTACCACTGAAGTTGAATAGTTAACTTTCCCCCTGCTAAGGGCCCATATATGTGCCAAAAGTCATACTGCAAACTACAGGCGTTGGCAAAAATAGGGTTAATTTCTTACACCTTTCATAATGCCCATAGACTCTGAGCTTAGAGTTAGACAATTCTTCTAAACCCATAAAAGTTGCAATGCAAACTTGGTAGCTGATGTCTAACACGGTGCCCCGAACGTTTGCCACCCCTGACCCACAAACGTTACAGAGTAAACAAAAACGGGTGTCAATAACGCCAACAAACAAAACAGTTGCAATAGAGAGCCCCCAACTGCTGAGCTTGCAGATGGAAAACGATCTACGAACCATTGTTTTGCGTAAAGTATCTGATCTACGAACCATTGTTTCGCATAGCGTCATCTATTGTAACCTGCAGACAAGGTCTACTCAATGCTACAAAACAAACCTAACCTTAGGGGTATCTTAGGTTTCATGATTGTTGTGTTTTGCTTTAATTTGTTTGCAAGGGGTTAAATGTTTGAGAGTAGTGGAAAGGGTCACGTACACAGACTAATACATCATTCACGATCTAATGTGGTATTTTGTATGTCATTAGACATAAATTATTAATAACGGGCTACCTGGTATTAGGTATAAGGAGCTATTGTGTCTGTTGGAAATCCATCAAAATATTCTTGGGAAGGGGTTTAAAAATATGACAAATTTCTATGCTGTAATATTTACTAAATCATTAATATTTACAAAGCAAATTGCACAGGAATCATGACTGATAAAAATGTAAAAAAGGCAAAAGAATCGAAAGAATGATTTTAGCCATTGTACAGTAAGAAGTGGGTGTGGCAGCTATTTGGTCCTCAAATATTTGTGTATTTTTACAAAGGTGTGCTAGAGAAGGCTTTTACGTAGTAGGTATATTACACCAAGGTTTAAACCTCCTTAATTGCAAACATGGTATACAGAAAATCTTTTCCCTATGAGTATGAAATGTCTAATTGTTTTTTAAAAATTTTATTCGTAATATTAAAAGGATTTCTGTTACCACCCGTCAGTTGTCAAATATTGAAATTGAAGCTAGCATATGCAAGGAGAGATGCTTGGACACAGTTTAGGACATTGTGTTCAAAATCAAAAGCACACTTTCATTTTTACAGAATACAGTACATGTTCCCTTGTCCCTCCAGGGACTGGTTATAGCCAGTTATGCAAGCCTTGTTTTCATTACTATTCATAGGTTTCTGACACCCGTGGGTTTGCTGAAAGTCACCTTTAGCACAGTGTCCCAAGACTATATGTTCTGCACTGTGATGATTAAATGCAATTAAACTGGGGTTTGACTTTGCAGTGACAATGAATATATCAGTACCATAACAGCAGGGTAGCATATTTTATTATACAGTAGCAAATTGCCCTGAGGAAGGGGACAGACGGTCACCAAAACATTGGGTTAATAAAAGACTTAGTTGTGTAAAAAGAGTCTCTTTATTCAGTATCTTAGTTAAAGCTGTTGCAGGCCAACCTGGGTGTGAAGTTTTTGAATAATTCAATCAGTCTGCTCTTAAATAGTTTATTAATGTGTCTACATGTAGGACAAATAGTCATATTCTTGAATAATTAAAAGGTCTGTTCTTGACAGTTTACCAATGTGCCAAAGTCTGTGCTTTAACTTTATGTATATCAGTAGGTATATCAGTCATGTTGAGAATATGACATACAGAATTAGGTCATAAAAGGTTGAATCAGCTCAAAGGCATCAATCATAAGTCATACTTGCTTGTAGACTGTTTAGTCAAGAATTGTTTATCGATAACAGAGATTTGTATGTATGGACAAAGGTTAGAGCAGGCATTGATTAATTGTGATGTTTTCATTTTTATTAATTTGTTATATGTATATATAGGTGAGCAATTGGAAAATTTTACTCTCGTTGATATATGTCATTACATGATTATGTAGAGTTGTTAAGTGCATTATACAAATTGTGGATATGTGGCCCTGTAATAGCCAGTATCATAGTATCACACAATTGTATATCATAACATAAAATTACTTGTATACATTACAGGGCTGGTCTGGTTACCAAACCTATTATAGCTCCCGAGTCCTACGTATACATTTGCGGATCCGAGGATGTAGGACTCGGTAGCTATAATAGGTTTGGTAACCAGGCTAGCCCTGTAATGTATACCAGTAATTTTATGTTATGATATACGATATTGTACTTTGATATAATACTGAACTGTTGCATTTACAATGTACCAGTAATAGATATGTTCTGATATACAATTGTATGATACTATGATACTGAACTGTTATATATACCCGTAATAGATACCAGTAATTTTCTGTAATAATATACCATTGTATTATATATGTACTGAACTAAACTGTTATACATGTATATACCAGTAATGTTATGATTATGAATTTATGATATACAATTGATGCTGCAAATGATAGATACTACAAATGTATGATACTGAACTATGTACATGTACCAGTTATATATACCAGTAATTTTATGTTATTATGTACAATTGTATGATACCAATATACTATAATACTGAGCTGTTGCATTATGTATCCCCCCAGGGGTAGCTGACGGTGTTGGAGGTTGGAGAGACTATGGCGTGGACCCTTCTCTCTTCTCTAGTTCACTCATGAAGACCTGTGAGAGACTGGTGCAGGCAGGACGCTTCAAACCCGCGTTACCCATCGGCCTCATCGCAGCCAGCTATTACGAGTTGTTAGAAAGTAAAGGTCCAATTGTAGGTGAGTATGGTGGGACAGGGACTGCCTCTGCTTTGACTATGCATCAACAGGATTGAGGTGTTCCAGAATTCATTCTTTTCTAAAACTATCACAGAGTGGAACTCACTGTCACCAAGTACAGTAGGGGCATTATCATTAGATAGCTTTGAACAATGTCTAGAGTTAAATGTTCAAGGCAAGGGTTAGGTGGAACAAGTTGATCGGTGTAATGTAGCTAGCTGCTGCCGCGCTGCATGCCTGCAAAGCTGGTGTGTTACGCCGAAAGGCGGTTATACCGGCTTAGATACAGATACAGATAGAACAGTTGTGTTATGCCTGTAATTGCCTTGTATGTACACTTTCACCTACATTAGACTATCACACCATCACCACTTTCTCCAGCTATTACGAGTTGTTAGAAAGTAAAGGTCCAATTGTAGGTGAGTATCTATGGTGGAAAGGGAGCCTCCTCTGCTTTAGCTATTAACAGCCTCTGCCTGTTATTACCTTGTACGTACACTTTCACCTACATTAGACTGCCTACCATCACCACTTACACCAGCAACATTGAAACATACAATTAACATTGAGAGTTCTAGGAAAATTACCTCAATCAGTCAGAGTGGAACTCACTGCCACCAAGTACACTAGGGGTATCATCACTAGATAGCTTTAAATTATGTTTAGAGGTAAATGTTCAAAGGCGGTTATATCGGCTATACAGATACAGATACAGTCATACAGATATACCATTTATATTGAAACACCCAAGATCTGGCTGAGGAATCTTATAACGTCCAATAATAGGTAATTATGGAGTAGGAGGCCTAAGGTCAATGCCCTGCTAGTGATTACAAAATGTATGTCAGAGGTCTTTCTGACAGCTGCCAAATGTACATCATCACACATGCCAACATTTTCTTAAGTTGCAACAACAAGTATAGTGTTCATCCAGGGTGATTTGGACTGTTCTAAAAGAGTGACCAGTGGGGGGCATGAGGCAGCCATCTGAATAAAAAAAAAACTGTTGGTTTGGATGTTTGTCAAATACTTTTGTTGAGCCGAAGAGTGGTTATACTGGCTATATACAGGTACAGATACAGTTATACCATTTACATTGAAATACCCAAGATCTGGCTAAGGAATCTTATAAGGCCAGCTTGTATATAATGTATTACTATTACATTGCAATATGTTTTGGCTACATGTATATGTGGATTTACCAAGGGGCACTGACTCAGTCAAGAATGGTCAGTAACCTCTAGTGTTAACAGTCTAGGGGTTAGTGTGCCTGCTTTTGGCCTGTAAGGTGAAAAGTTTGGACCTCAACCTTTTGCCGTTCCCCCAAATGGCAGTGAGCCTAAAAGGGCTGTGGTCTTTTGGCTGGAATGTTGTTAATGGTCTACTGATGGTCGTACTGGAACTTATTAGCAAGTCACCAAAAAGAGTGGAGGAATTTGTTCAGCACATTGAACCTGTATATGCTGTAAATTTCTCCTGGTTATGGACAGTGGATGGATAACATCCTGGATTGGAAGAAAGAAGTGCACTAAGGCCACACCAAATTAATTTCTTGGTTAACGGATTCGCCGCTTCATTTTTTTCTGATTTGCAAATAAAAATAAAAATTCAGAATCAACTGCAAAATGCTCATATTTTTCCCTGACCAGTTGAAAACAGTCCTTTTCTTACTACTTGTTACAGTCATTACATCTTTCAATGCAGTGGTATCATTTAAAGTTCAAAATTCATTGCTTAAATTTTGAACCTGCCTGGTGTGTTGACTTCATAGCTCCTATCGTACCATTTTGGGCCATAATAGGATGTCTAGGCCTGTTTTTATTTATTTATTTTTTTCGCCCGCCCGCTCCATTATTTTCCTAGAAAAATCCGTTAACCAAGAAATTAAATTGGTGCACACTAATGCAAGGAAACCATCTGTCAGAAAACAAGCCATAGTGCCCCGAAAGTCAATATTGGCCATGTTTGGAAAAATGTACACAGTAAAGCTTTTAAGTAATTACAAGATGGTTGCAAAGCAATCAGCCAGTTTTATATTTAACCTTAACGTTTTTTCAAACAACTGAATACAATTACTAGGCATTATAGTTTGGCAGTGCCAGGCAGAGTGCTTTACATAAATTACAAATAGCAATTTCTGTTAGGCCAAATCTGTGTACATGTATGTCAAGGAAAAAGGAAACATAATTTTATGTTCTTAAGCCTGCATTATCATAAAAAAGGCATAACTCCCACTGGTTTACTTATGTGAACAAAATATTTTTGCAAAGCCAGTATTGAATTTTTATATAATATTATTATTTAGTAATTGCTATTCACACTAACTACCCTGTTCACAAACATACAAACCAAATTGCAATGGTAAAAACGTATTCCTCCAACATACTCTAATCCTCCGGGCACAGTAAAAAGGGCAATTACGTCTAGTTGATGAAGCACTTGACACTTTTGGAGAGCTTTCACTGGCGATTCAAGCTGACAAATGACCAGTTGAACTATCAAGCAAACACCCTGGGTCCACTTCAGCCAGAGTGCCACAAAGTGCCGGCAATGGGTCATGTCGGGTGTCTCAATGGCTTCCGCTTTGATCAAGCTCCGTGTTAGCACTGGTGTTAGTCTGGGTCTAACTTGGGGCTCCTTTACTTCAGTCCTCATCAAACTTCAAAGAAGTGTAATGGCAGAAATGCTGCAGTACCTGTATCTGTATAGCCTGTACAACTGCTTCTAGGTACTAGTCAAACACATCATGTTTGCAGGCACGTGGCGCAGCAGCAGCTATATTACATCGAACGACATCTGAATCTGTATATCAAGTATAACTGCCCTTTGGCATAACTAGCTCCGTAGGCATGCGATGCGGCGGCAGGTAGCTATATTACACTGAACAACCTGTTACACCTAGCCTTTGAAGATCTAACTTTAAACATTGTTTAAAGCTATCCAGCAAGGATGCACCAACTATATTTGGTGGCAGTGAGTTCCACTCTGCGATAGTTCTAGGAAAAAAACAAGAACACCTCAATTCTTGGTTGATAATTCTGGTACTTAAAAGGTATGACTATTTCTTGTCCTTTGAGGAAAGGGTTCAAATAATCAAGGTAAAGTTGGGGGTACAACTACTAAATGAACAGAAATATTGAAGCAGTTTTATGCTGATCAGTCTGTACTTTCTCCTCACAGGTAGCAGTACAGCATGTGTCCTAATCCTGGACCGCCCCAGCAGAACACTGTATTCTGCCAACCTCGGTGACTCAGGGTTCATGGTGGTGAGGAAAGGAGAAATTGTACATAGATCAGAAGAGCAGCAGCATTACTTCAACACCCCCTTCCAGTTGTCATTAGCATCACCCAGGGAGGATGGTTTGGTGCTCAGTGACAGGTTGGTACATAACTTGCTTCCTTGTTTATTGTATCTTTGCACAGGGTACATAATGTAGATAGTTGATAGGCACACATGATGATATGTTTTAAAATGTAAAGTTATGTGTTAAGTTGTATGTAAATAATGTTTCAATTTTGATGTAGTTTGTATGAGGTACATGTACATTGTATGACTAACTCCGAATCATGGATTGTGTCACCTGATACTGTGTGGTTGGCCGGTGAAGTTGCTGAAACTCTAACTTGCAGGGGTATTGACATCTGCTGTGCCCTAGAATCACAGGACAGAGGCACATGGCGAGCTACCATCAAGCCCCAGCATCAAAGTACAAGAAAGTCTAACCCTCATTATGAGGAACAAAAGACAATAGACCGGATAGAGAGTGAGAGAAAGAGAGTTACTTGTACATTTTTGTTGACCTGGTCTGTTGCTTCCCTCCCCAGCCCTGAGGCAGCTGGCTTTATGTCCTTCCTGGTGGAGGAGGGTGACCTCATAGTCACGGCAACAGACGGCCTGTTTGACAACCTGTCCGACTCCATGGTCTTAAAGGAACTATCAAAACTTAGGGTGAGTCTTTGTAACACTGTTTCTATAACATGTTTCTATTTTTTAACGTTCACTACATCGATATGTATGTAACTCACCAGATATGATGATCATGATGTTGATGAAGGTTTATAGAACATGAAAGTCGGTATCTTTCAGGTGTGAAGTTCACAGGAAAACATAAAAGATTGTCTTGATGTAAAGTCTTAAATCTTGTGTCCATTTTTTAAATGTTAGGCCATGTTGATTTGATTCTATGGACATCCGTGTGCGAATGAATTTTCGTCAGTTTCCAAAAAAAAAAATATTCAACCATGCTGTAAATCGTACAAAGCAACTGCAAAATTAGCAAATATATAGTACCGAAGGTTTCCAAAAATATTGGAAAACGATACTAATGTCTTAAATGTTCCTTTACAAATGTACCTTAGACTTGAAAAGTTATAGCTTGTACCCATTAAGGAAGCATTCACAATCGTCTCTCAGGTGCGAAGATTGTCTCGATGAACAGCCATAAATCTTGTGGCAGTCTTCCAAAGTTATTTATCTTCCCTGGACAGCAGTGCTAATCAGAATTAGTTTGGCTCCCAATCGTAGCAAAGCAATCGCCATTACTGCTAAATTTAGAACCGAGGGATTCACACATTGAGTTAGCTCTGACTGGCTGCTGAGGAAATGTAATTACTCTGGTGCTGTGCATCTCTAGATGATACCAGGGCAGTATCTGTCACTGTCAGCTGTGAATCAGGCAGGTTACTGTGTGTTACTGTGTCTGATGGAAAGAGGGTTTCTCACTAGATTGGCTCAGTAAATGTCCATTATAAGGGTACATGCTAGTAGCACATTAGGGTATGATATATTGGTGCAGAATATCAGGGGCAAGATAGGTTTGTATCATACTGTATGAAAGTATGAAGGAAATCATGGCAATGGTTTATGAACATTTTGTAGTAGCCATACTTCTCAAAGTCTGAATGGTGCAAGTAAAACTTGGTGCAGGTAATTTTCAATGTTATCTGCACCAGTGCAGATATGCAAAAAAAAGTACTTCGAGCCCAGCAATACCAATACGTTTTGATATCTGCACAAACCACCATTAAAAGATACCTCAGACTCCCCCCTGTATACTTGAGCTTTTTAGCAAATCCTTCAACAGCTTTGATCTATTTTCTTGTTTTCTTCAGGATCACAAATACGAGAACATCGAGCGAACAGCACAGAATCTGGCGGAGCAGGCACAGGAGCTGGCCTTTGACCCCGAGTACATGTCGCCCTTCGCCACAGAAGCACAGCATGCTGGGATAGATGTCAAAGGTCAGTCAATGGAAAAATTTCTTTCGGTTTATCAGGCAAATCTATGTTAGAAACTTGGAGATTTGATATGCAAGAGAGACGGTAGTTTCAAAGAAAAGCATTAGTTTTGTTAATGGAACAACAGGTCGTTCGGTGTAGTATAGCCAGCTGCCATCGCGCCACGTGCCTGCGAAGCTGGTGTGTTGCGCCGAATGGCAGTTATACCAGCTATACAGATACAGAAGCCGGTTTTACTCCCAAGGGCAGTTATACTGGCTATACAGATACAGAAGCTGGTGTGTTACGCCAGAGGGCGGTTATACTGGCTATACAGAAACAGAAGCTGGTGTGTTACGCCGAAGGGGGGTTATACCGGCTATACAGATACAGAAGCTGGTGTGTTACACCGAATGGCGGTTATACCGGCTATACTGATACAGAAGCTGGTGTGTTACGCCAAATGGCGGTTATACCGACTGTACAGATACACATACAGATGTTTTTGACTGCGTATCACTGTTAGATGCTAAAACCTGGTTTGCCCTTTTTGACACAGTAGCCCATAAATTTGAACCTGATCTGTAGCAGTTTATCCGTGACATTTGCAACAGAGTCTTGCAGCTGTTGCACTGACAAGCCTCGGAGGTCAACAACTTTTATCTTCTTATATAGCACAGAAGGGAAATCACTCTGGACTTAACGATGTAATCCTCGTGTAATACTGACAGATATACCTTTGATATCAGTTCTGGTTACTGTTAATCAAAGGCTTTGTTCAAAGTCTTGAGATTATCTTTGCTCCCAGTTGACTTGTGGAACGGTTAGATCTCATTTGTCTGGCTTCTCTCCAAATTGTCTTGTACATGTGTGTTACAAATTGATGCTTTCATCTACAGATTGGGACACTGCTGTTAGTGGATGCCGGGCATATTTTGCTCCTTTTGCTTAGGCCACACCAGTTTAATTTGTTGGTTTTTACAGAAACTTATGTACAAAATGTATAAGAGTGAAAAAAATACAAACAGGCCTAGGCATCCTCTGATAGCCCCAAAAGCTACGATAGCTATAAAGTCAACATACCAGGCTGGATTGTAATTCAAACAATGAATTTAAACTTTCATCAAACCAATACATATATGAGCATTTTGGAGTTGATTCAGAACCTGAATCCTTATATCTGTTGTAAATAACAGTTGCCGGTTTAAAAAAAATCTTCTTTTTTTTTTCTGCAGGAGGAAAACCAGACGACATTACAGTGCTGCTGTCAGTGGTTGCGTTGTATGCAGACTAACACAGAAGTGGGGGGGGGGCAGTTGGGGTAACTTATGTACAGTAAAGTGAAACTTTATTCCACAACAACTGTAACAGGTAAAATGTATGGCAAGCTCTTCAGAGTTACGTTATATTACTTGGTTGGTCAAATCAGTCACTTCTTACAGATACACTTTCACTGAACCAATCTAATACTTAGTGAATTGAAAATATATATCTAGTTTGACACAATGCAAGAGAACACTTTCTGGCTACAACACATCAAGGAAATAATGTTCATCAAGGAATAGAAATAGCCTGAGTGCCATCATATTTGTACATGTATGCCAGGGCTCCTATACTGGCTCCAAAAGGGAGTATGGGAGCCCTAGCATACAAATAGGACGGCACCCAGGCTAGAATAGAAAGTTCTGTTAATGTTGATATCTGGTTGTGTAAAGAAGAGGTTCTTTCTCAGATTTGTGTGAATTGGTAGATGGAATGCTTGATGACATTGGTTGACCTTGACTTATACAGAATGGTGTGTGGGAGGGGGGCAGAGGTTGATGACCTGTGGAAGTGTTACAGATAGTGACTTGCAGTGTCTATCGTCTGTGTTTCTGTACATTTAACTGTATGTCTGTATATATACAGAAGTGAAGGGAAGTTTTACCATAATGGTATCTTTTTCAAGCATACAAAATATTTAGGATGTGTAGTTTAAGACAAGGTTTTTGTGAATGCATCAGCTTGACTTCTTGGGTATTGCTTGTAACCATCCCCTCACAGTGTATATTTCACATACCTAAAACTGTCAAATCTGAATTGTTCAGTATTCATTTATACGGTGAGAACAGGAATTTGAACCAGAGAACACTAGGATGTATGTCAAAGACCAGGAGTTTTGAATACAACTACACTCTGTAGTTTTGCTTGGATATTTCATATGAAAAAGTATGCACTTCAACCTGTTCTACTATGTAAAATGGGTTGTACATTGCTTAATTGAGACAAACTAATATTAGCTTGTCAGTCGTCAATGAAAAATTTGGAGAAAGATCAATCCAACAGTACTGCCTGTCAATCGCAGATACATACTCGCATGGCAAGCTCTCTCTCCTGTAAGTTAACCCTCTTCCTGCTTTTCATGTATGTGTAGCACATGTATGTAGCAGAGAGAGGGTTAAGAAAACAAAGCAGTTTAAGTACTAATTGAAGGGATGGTTGGTGTTAGAGCCAGAATTGTAATATGTTAAAGACAGTGGTTGCAGTTTTGTCTGTAAAGTGTTGGGAACCTAAAACAGTATTAGAGGAAGCAGAGTATTAACAGAGAAAGTATGAAGTATCTGTTGCATGACTGTGTGTGTGATATGCTCCTAGGTACTTATTCCTGTGTAGTTTCCTCTGGTAGTTTTAATTTTCATTGCTTAAGGAACTGGCCAGGTTGTGGCATGTGGCTTTTTCAAAGAAGATCTTGATAGCAGTTTATATCTGAAAGTTACGAACATTTCAAATATGAAAAAATGATTTCTTTGTGAGAGAAACATGTCAAAGCCATTGACCACTTCCTTTATGCATTGAATGTAACAGTTATTGTAATAAACTCACGGTTAGCTTTTTAGTAAGCACGCAAAAGGCCATATAGAGAAAAGTATGCTTTTTACTAGTGGGCGAAATACTGTAGAAAAGTTTCCCAGTAGAAAGGGCTCAAGAATGAAAAGAAAAAAACAACAAAAACATGTCCTAGGTTTTGGCAGAATCCTGTCGCCTAAATATGCACTGTACAGTACCAAAAGTATCAAGCTGCTGTTGAGGATGTGAAAAGGTGTAAATAATAAGAACTGAGAAACCTTTAAGAACATATTTATGTGGACATGAGTGTATCAGCATGTGTAGTGTAGTAGAGGGCAGGGTGAACTTTAACAATGCAAGAGTAGCAGGGACTTGAAGAGACTTGTGCCTAGGTTATTACTAACATGTTGACCATGTTACACCAGACTTGATGTTATACGGGGAATTCTCAAAATATTTCAACTTTTTCTAAGTTAGATGTTTGCCTTTGTGATTTCTTATGTACATGTATGTTTGCCTCTGTACATGTAATATAGACTAGTCTCGGTTAAAGCCAGTAGCTTCTGAAAATCACGATATAATGAAAGCTGGGCCAAAGCTGTAGGCGATATTTAGGTGCCAAGACATTGTTTACGCTAACTAGTACTAACACTAATTGTTTATGCTTTCTCAATGTTAAATTTTACCTTACATGTAAGAACGTTTGCTCTTTTTGGGGGTGGTCTGACTTTTAAGAAGGAAGATATTGTTGTTATGTTATTTCAACTGTTCACAAAGCTTGCTGCTACCAACTGTAAGCTACGTATACTTGTGGTGAGGAAGGTATCACAAAAAAACTCTCAGAATTTTATCTCTATGTTACTTGATGTACAGTCACTTTCCTTTAGCCTGTCTGAAAGCGATTTGTTATGTCCTTTCGTTAAGCTCCAGCTTTGTTTCATGGATGAAGACTTAAATGTGCTGTTTTTCCTACTTTTGTTCTCTGGATTGAATAGAGTGGTTTATGATGAACAGAGATGCAGAAATGGCATGAAAGATGATGATGGCAGTGGATGTAGAAACAACTCAAACTGCGGAGGTGTCCAAACTGCAGTGTCTGTACATGTATGTATGCACTGCAGAGAGATGCTAGCCTCTTGTGCAGGCCTCGGAGTGGGTTGGAGTTTTTTTGCTGTGTTAAATGGATTCTTTGCCAGAGAACATTATACCCACCATGGATTTTGTGGTGGGTATAACCTTCTTTGGCAGTACATGTATAACCTTCTCTGGTGGTATACAGTTCTCTAGCAAAAAAACGCATTTAAAGTATCAAAACACCTTCCCTATCAGAGACCTGCACAGGAGGCTAGAGAGATGCAATCTAATCCCTCAGGAAAACAGCTGGGATTTTCACAAATGTCTTGGTAATGAACGATGACTTGAGGGGAGAAAAAGATGTTGAGTTGAGTTTGTGACAAGGGTTTACTTGATGTTGAGGCAGAGAGAAGGAGCAGCAGTGTTGGTGGAGATTTCTCGTTGTGTCGGCATTGAGTAGTTTTTTGTCAATGTGCATCTGTCATCTTGTCATGTTCATCTCATCTCTGTACTTACCATGCCACTGTTGTGTTTTCTGCAAAGTTTTCATCCTAAACATTTCTCATCTTTGCTTGATGCATCATCTATGTCTTCTGTATTCTTGCCTTTGTAAATCTCCTTGATCGCGGTCGTTTTTATAGGAATGAGGCCATAGAAGTGATGTATTGTTCAGCAGATTTTCCTGTGAAAGAATTGGTACATGGAAGTGAAAAATAACAAAAAAAAACTTAGAACTTCAGCTGAAAATGAGCTGTGGATGGGTAAAAGCTATGCTTTTTCATGAAAGCTCTGTTGAAGAGGTTATTATATATATTTGGCTGGCCCAAGCACGATTTGGCATGTTGTTCTGTGTATGTTGCTGTGTCCATTGGCATCAGGCTTGTAAAATACTGCATACAAATTTATACAACTGGCTCATACGGATTGGCTAGGTGCAATACTGCTCCTAACACTACCACATCTAGTGTTGTGTCACGAGGATGTTTGATCCACCACCCCCTCCCCCATAAATTTTATTTTTACACGAGAGTTATTCCTGGCATGTACATTTTGCTAAAAGCCCCAACACTTACAAATTCTGAACCTGAACCCACCCTTGGTAACGATTCCAGCCATAAGAGTTTATGCTGCAGCTTTTTGAGCAAGTTTCTTTGGCTCTACTTTGCTGTGTTGTACTTATTTCTGAACCTTCCCACCACAAGGTAATAAATAATAACTGTACTGACTGTAGAATTAAGAAGCTAGCGGACAAGTTCCACGACAAACATTGATGAAACGGTGCTGTATAGGGAGAGTGGAGCTTGTCATTTTTTTGTGTATTGAGAGATTTGTAAATAAACTTTGTGAATAGTCAAGTGTTTGTGGTGTCTTTAATTCTAAATTATTGTGAGTTTCTGTGAGCACTTAGAGTTTGTATGGGACCTTAGAGTTTCTATGAGTATTTGATATTTAGAGTACTTAAGAGTTTCTATATGTGAGCTCTTAGAGTTTATATGGGAACTTAGTGTTTGTATAACCTTTTTAGAGATGAAAAAATTGCAGATGTGTAACATATACTGATGATGTTTTTCCTTTGCTTGTTTTCCACCCCACCCTGTATTGACAATGCGTGTCAGATCAAGGGTGTGGGCTGCAAAAAATTGCCAATATTACTTGTACGGAAACTTCACCCTATTGAGGCACCTTATTTTCTGTGTGCGGTCCGACTTTCTGGGCTCACGTTGTTTCCTGTGGCTGGTGACAATACACTATCAGTTGCATATTCCTGTTTACCTTTCTAGGCAACTAAATTTTATTTCAAAGCTATTAAAAAGATGATATACTATTTAAATTTTAAAAGTTTTTCTGCTTACAATGTTCAACACGTTAATTAATAGATGAAATTAAATTCTGGCATAGATTATGTTAATGACTCAGAGAACTTGATTGAAAACGAGGCTTTTGCAAAGAAAACCAACGACGGCTGGAAAAAAGTAGAAATTGGCCAAATAGACAGACGATATGCCAGGGGAGTTGGTCCGTGCTAAGAGTACAGGCAAACTATTGTCTTTGATCGGACCAGCTCCGGCTAATTTCTACCCTTTCCAGTCGCTTCCCGAAGCCTGGTAGAGGCTACAATTATTCACCATCGTGTCTAAAATGCACCCTTACTTTCCCACTATCCCCACCAAGAGAAACAATTTTACTACTTAAAAACATATTATAGAAGAAAATTCGTCTCCCACTGCAGAAGTCAAACCCAACAAAATCAGTACCACGTTGTTTGTGTGTATTTGCAATGAACTTTAAATTACTATTTAGTACCTCCGTCATCGCCAGTCATGATCACGCGCCACAGCGTCACTGGGCTGCAGGGCATACGTCACTGTGTGACGACACGTGACGTCACTGACGACGCATGGTTGCTATTTTAGGCCGCGGGAGGTTTGGGAAGTATGGTGATGACATAGTTGACCCGGGGCGTCTGAATTCTGCAGTTTTGTGTTACCCGGTTTGTGGACCTTTGGACTGAGCGGTGCACGCGAACCCGGCTATGATACATGCTATGATGCTAATATTGTTTCTTCACGAATCTAGACGCAAATGTTAAGGAAAGGGCAACATAGCATAATGTACAGTCATTCAGAAAATAAAAACAAAGTACTACGTGATTGTTTCCCACATGGGTATAACATTAAACTTCTCAAGTCTAAGGTCAACAAACATCTGTCTTTAATGTCTGTAAAGTAACCCAAAACATTTGAGTGGCTCATATGAGCCTTGTTTTGTGGTGAACATGAAGTAAAAAAAAACGCAAAGAAGACTACCATAAACATACCATTGCAGTTCAAACCATACCTTAAAACCAAGGACGTTATATCTTGTTGGAGCTCCGTTAAGACAACACTACATATATACAGGGTCTGAAGTGTGTATCTATGAAATACTACATAAAAGTACTCATCATAATCTTCTAGTAGTTCTAGATCTGGTGTAATGAGTGGTTGTGAAAAATGAAATCTAAATTGGAATTCACAATGTTACATTATAGTTGTCGACTAGAATTCCAAAAGGGTAATCACTCATACCGGGCAATGTCGACCCTAGCTAACAAAAATCCAACGGCTCCTCCTTGCGTCCAACGTTATATTGCACGCTGCACCATTAATTAATCCTCGCATCTTACTACATTTTGACATTTAAAATAAAATCTATGGACAAACAAACAAAAACACTGGTGTACATGCAAAATAGCGGCTAGTGTGTTGACAACATTGCCCTTTGTACCTGACAACTTCATTGTGACTTAAGAAATAGGGTACGACATCACAATCACCGCGCAATGGTTTTTGTTACGTAATATCTAAACTTGTGACAAGTTCTCGAACTGCCAAACGGCAACTGTGACGCAACATAGGGTTCCGAACGCCACAATGTACCGCTTAGTGTGTTTGCGACACTGCGTAGATTCGTGTTGCTGTCGCCCAGCACACAGAGGGCTGTGCGTTCACTCTAATCGACTAATGACGGACGTTGTGGGAAGAAAGCATGGCACCCTTTTCCCAGACTAAGCTGTGACATCAGTACATTCAAGCAGATTGAGGTGTGTGACGTTGATTTTCTTGTTAGACGATGTTTTGTTTGCCTTTGAAGTGAAGAACGGTCGACGTCGCTATGCACGTTGTTAGTTCGATCGACTCAGACACTAAACAACATTCTTCAAAATGACACTTTCATGTTGAAACTTGCTAAGTATTAGATTATACTATCACATGTATATGAAATGTTGGCACGATGAACCAACACAGACTGGTGTTGACTTATGTATTCTTATAAGCAAGAAAAATGCTGATACACTGTACAAGATCAGTTTCTGTGTTTCGTGCTGGCTACTTTTACATCAAAGTGCACAAAACATTGTTCTAGAACACCCTTAGAATTTCACGGTTGTCGTAGCCCGTTATCCTTTTGTAGCTTTGCAATTGTAAACATGTCTGTATTCCCCAATGTCATTTAAAACACAAAAGCAAAACGTATTCATTACATTTAGTTTGGATTTACAAACTTATATATGAATCCAATAACGTATCTTCAGTATTACTCGAATAACGTGCTAACTTCTGCCTTGCTTTGGTCTGTCCTTGGTGCTGAAACGGTGTTCGGTTGTGCAGAAATAGTGAAAATGATTTCATCGGCTAATACCTTGTTAAAACTCTTTTTAGAACAAAGAATTAGTTCAAACCCTCATAAACGTATATTCCCAGTATTCGCCTTAAATTTTCATGCTTAATTATATGGCAATGGACACAGAGAAATGCAATACTTTTACACTTATACACAAATGACAAAGTTTAGCATCGCGTCTTCTTGCTTGAAATGACACCCTTGTCTAACTTATGTACAAATTTTAAGCACACAAGTTACTCAGGTCTTCAAATTTGGTTTAATCCCAATTACTTCCAGTGATGTCTGCTGAGGGCAGCGTGGCCCAGGAAGCCGAGCATGCCGGGATATCCCGCATGCCCATGTCTCCGGCCCGGCCAGTGGACATCCAGGTGGGCATAATGTGTTACTTCCGTATATGTCTGCGTTCCTTTATTATCATGTTAACGGCAGGAAAACATAATGTTTTTGCTCTGTTTCCTCGTGTTCTTCTCCAAAGCAATAAGGTTAATAATGACCTTAATCAGACGTCTGTCACCATGGTGGAGTTGGGTTACATCATGTTGCAATTTTATAGCAGGAGGGATTTAGACTCCTGCCGTCACATATATGAATGTGTTTAAGTAAGAATCACTGACTGACTGACTGACTGACTGACTGACTGACTCACACACTCACTCACTCACTCACTCACTCACTCACTCACTCACTCACTCACTCACTCACTCACTCACTCACTCACTCACACACACACACACACTCATTCGTTCTTACTAGTAGTCACTCACCCACTCAGACTCATTCAGTCACTCACTGTCACTCACCACTCACTCACTCACTCACATACTCACTCACTCACTCACTCACTCACTCACTCACTCACTCACTCACACACACACTCACTCACTCACTCACTTACACACACTCACTCACTCACTCACTCACTCACTCACTCACTCACTCACTCACTCACTCACTCACTCACTCACTCACTCACTCACTCACTCACTCCATTCCTCCCAGGCGGTCCGACCCCGTCGGTGGCGGGAGCCTAACTCCGACTGGCGCACGGTGGTCCGCCCGCCCACCAAGCCGAGCGGAGACTCCCCGTACATCGCTCCCGACCTCAGCGGGCTCAAGATTTCAGCCGACGTCGAAAACTCTACTAACAACAACAACAACAACAACAACGCTTTTCGCATCGACGTTAGTCTGTTGCGACAGAAGCAGGGGGATTCAACACCGGAGCAAAGCGTGTTTAGCGCTTCTACCGACGTCGTTTGTTCCAGTACCAACGAAAAAACAACCTCTCCACGTCTCAGCATTAGCGAGTGGTCCATTTCGTCTACACCGGCAGCTCCAAAGGCCCCGAAGCTAAAACCCCAGCTCGGAAAGAACGACACCCGCGGCCGAGCAGCTCAAGCTAGGCTGAGCACCTCGTCTTCGGCTATTCCCGTACGGGCGACGTTCCAGTATCCGTCCGCCCAAGCACCGTCAGGGAACCGAACGGTACAGTACAGGCATAGAGGGGAAGACCCACCAGGGAACGGAACGGTACAATACTCGCCTGCAAGTCCTAGAGAGGAGCTCCCACCGCGCCCTAGAACAAGAAGAGGTCGTGATGAAGACAGGAGGTTGTCAATTTTTCCTTTTTGTCTTTACATTTACTTAACGTTGCGTTTACGTTGCGTTACGTTACTTAACTTTCTTGAAATGCAACAAACGCGACATGCATGTGGCAGCCAGTTAGCAACAAGGCTGGTAGTGGCTACCTTTGACACACACAACTACAACATATACGTACTACTAGTATACAAACTATTATGATACAAAACGTAGGACAAAATATCAATATCATACAGTAGCAATACAATATACTAAGTAAGCACAAGTAGAAATGAGACGGTTGGAAGGACTAGTTGGGTTTTGTATTTTAAACGATCGGTACATTTGGCCTTTGGTCTTCCTTCACTTGTGTCTCAGTAGTGTCGAAAAGTTTATAAAATTTTGGTTAAAGAAAATGGTCAACAACACTTTTGACTGGTTTCTGTTGACTAGTTCTCCTCTTTTGATTTTGCTATATATGCCCCAATTAAAAACAGATTGTCACTGGAGACTTCAGAACAGCCAAACGGCGTTGCAGTTACAGAAAACAGCGACACCGTGGTACACCCTCCTCCCGGTGCCAGTCGGCCGAGGTTCAGACGTCCGCGAACCATGTACCGTGTCGCCGCCTGCCAGGACATGTCCGTCTACATCAAGATGGCCGCAGAAGAGCGCAAGTCGTCGACAACTGAAACAGCAACAACGACAGAAGCAAGAAGGGAGCTGTCAGGAACCTCTGATACGTCTACGGGATATGCAGAAGTACTTAAAATTGCGCACGGAGAAACCCAGAGCAGGCTTGCGTCAGATTCAGAAAGCACGCCAGGATACTCCAGGGTCCTTTTTTCCGAAATCCCACCGAAGTCTGAAAACGGGGTAGAAGAAAACGTCCAGATGGTAGAAACTGACCCAACACTGCAGCTAGAAGACGACAAAGACAGCGAGACGAACCCTTATAAGTACAGGAATGTGACCGGATCCGAAAGCGAGCAAACTTTGCTGTTAGAACACGACAGAAGCGTCGAAACGAACCCGTACGAATATCGGAACGTGGCCGGGTTCGATCCGGACGAATACATCCTCGATCTGTTCGACCAAGGAAGGATAACTGCCGTACAGAAGCGCCACGCCTACAGCAGTGGTGTGGAGTTTCCGGATTCGGCCTACCACATCGAGCAAATGTTTGGGATTCACGGAGAGCAAAACGCTCTCTTCTTGGACAACAACTTACCGGTTTCTACAGCCAGACAGCCGTCGTATTCCTTCGACGACCACGCCAGAGATCTAGACTTACTCGTAGGCGCTGGAAACGCTCACAATACTATGGATGACATCATCTACTCTTACGAGCATGGTGGTTTGGGGAATGGAGGGACGTCGGGGCACCGTAGCGTCAGAGATGACGACAGAGCTTGGTCCAAGCTTCTGGTCGACTTGACTGAAGTGGAAGGTCTTCTTGAGTCCAGCGATCCTCCGAATGTTCGTGGCCGACGACAGGGAACTCAAGCTTCCTCAAGCGGAAGAAAGAAGCAAAAGAAAGGGAAGAAGAAAGGATCCACAAAGAAAACAGCGAACGGCACACCGGAGAGAAGAAAATCAGCAACGGAACTGTCCTCCAGGGTGCTTGATTCAAGGGGGACTACTCTTGCGTCTCCAGGTTTGAACGAGTTGAAGCTAACGCCCCCTGGCGAGACCAAGCTGACAGCCATGTACTCGGAAACTCCAGAGGCGCGGCGTTACCGCGAGGTCCAAGGCGTCAACAGGTATGTCACCAGGTTTAAAGCTAAAACTTTTGATCCAACACAAAGAAAATCTATCACCTAGAGCTTTCGACCAGTCACTCTGGTCTTCTAATGTCCAAGCAGATCCTAGGGTGGCATAAGACAGTATCAAATTGGCCAGGCAGTACTAGTATTCATTGGCCAGAGAGGGTATAGCCTGGTTGCCAGACCCATGGCACACTGGACACAAAGTATCTCAGTGAGCAGTGAGATACTGTGTGTCCAGTGTGCTATGAGTCTGGCACACAGGCTAGAGAGGGTACAATATGGGTGGCAATGGATACTGCCTGGCCAATTTGATACCGTCTTTTGCCACCCTAGGATTTTGATTGGAGATCACTGGTCTTCCGTAGTAGACTGACCCAGTGAGACTTCTCAAGTGGCTTTTTTGAAGTGTGACGTCAACGGTATCTTGTAGATGATGTCGGGCCCCGTCGCGTTTGAGTTAAGGGTGCTGGGCCCTGATGTAAAAAGGCTCATCTCTTTCATCCTTCTCAGGTATGTCACCATGATGGACAACAGAAAATCCATCCTCGACCAGTTCGGACCGGATCCGACCGGCAACAACAAGAGGAAGTGTGCTGCCAAGCCTCGCCCAGCCCCGCGACCACACGATCCAGTCAGCGCACAGTTGGAAGGTAGTACAATGTAGTAGTAGTAGACTGGTTATGTTTTTGTGTTCACTTTATGTTTTAAAAATAGTTTTTGCTCAGTTTCTTCCTCTTCTTCTCCAAACAGTGATCTCAATGACCTGAACCAATGTTGTGTCTGTTACCATGGTAACTAGAGTCCATTCCATGTCACCGAGCGGGTATTTGCTCCCATTGTTTTGAAATGTTTGTAACCATTTATAAAGGAATTTCATAGTTTTCAAACATTTCGAACTTGGTCTTAACAAAACAGGTACAGAGGAGATGTACCATGCCGATATGCCGTCGACAGGAGGGACCCCCATGACGGAAAACACCCAGAACGCCATCGCGTTCCTGTACGGAGACAAGGAAACCTTCGAACGGCGGCCTTCCGGGTTCTTCACTAACGCAGCGATGGATGCTGAACTTGGAGAACTAAGGCGTGACCTTGGTGATGACTGGGCGTCGGACTTTATGGATTGACATACAACGTATACTCATCTCGTACACAGCGTTGTGTGTGGATCATAACTTTTTTTCTTGGTACTGTGCTACTCCCAGCATACACATCTTTGTGCTTGGACTTTAATGGCATGATATATACTAAACTCATACCCAGTGTTTTGTGTGGGTATGAGCATCACAATAAATTTTCTTTGTACTGTACAACTCTCAAAGTCAAGATATTACACATCTTATCTTGTTAAGTAAGTTCAGCTTGTAAGGAGTATTTGATGTGTTATGTGTCATAAAATGGAGTTTGTGTAAGGCTAGTGGTGTAAGGCTAAAATGGCACCTTATTGAGCCTTATAAGAGGAATGTCAAGAACTCATATGCCTGCTCTATTTCATTGTGTGAAGTGAAACTATGCACTATACACAGTCAAGTACTTGACCATTCAGTATCTGTATCTGTATAGCCAGTATAACAACCCTTCGGTGTAGCACACCAGCTACAAAGACACGCGGTGCGGCAGCAGCTGGCTACATTACACCTAACAACTTGTTACACCTAACCCTTGAACATTTAACTCTAATTGTTGTTAAAGCTATTGTAAGACAGTGTATTAAGCAAACCTATCTAGTACTGTACACAAGAACCACAAGAACGACACGTATTTCACATATTTTGGCCTGGTTTTATTTGAATGTTTTAGTAGTCAGACTGGACATCTCTAGAACACCATCTCGTGTGGATATTGGCCGTTCTTGAGGGAGAAAGTGGAGCGCATGTAGCTCTTCAGATGGTTTTCTTTCTGCAGAAGAGGCAGGATCTGACTGTCCACCTTCACCTGGTCCTCCTTTCTTTCTTGGCTGACAGAGTATTTCTGATATGGGGGAAAAAGATAATGAGTTAGTTAAATGCCTATAGCAAGTAAAAGCACTGTCTGGGCAAGTGCATTTCCCTCTGGACTTGCCAAATTTGGCAACTAAATTTTTTTATGCAGTATTATGCCCTAGTTTTGCCGTGTTTGGAGCAACATCATCAAAGGTAGTATATTGAAGCCAGTCCAAAGTATGCCCTTTTGTCAGAAAATCCAGTGCAAGTCTCAAATTACCTTATGTTGGTATACTGAAAAATAAATTCCTTGCTGCATACAAATATGATCATTTAACACTGGTCACCTCAATTTTGGAATGTCACTTTCCGAATTTTGAGACACCTATGTTGAAACCCCTGATTTTCAACTTTGTTATTCCTGGATGTACAGTGAACTTTTGCATGCCATTGGAAAGATCATGCTATCTTCAGTACCAGGTTGCTTTTTTTATGGTCAGAATGTACAAATTTATCAAGATATTTGACTTTAAAAATTGCAAGCCTGGCGGTCTAGAACACACACCGTCATGCCCAGCAGCTTAGCCTGGCAGTCCTAAACTTTAGCCCGCGGCCTGAGTTAGCCAGCCTGCATCCAGACCGCATCCAATTAGCCTCATGAACACCCCATGAAAACCACTGAATTAATGAGAATTCACATTTTCACACCTGTGTAATTAACAAGTTTGTGATAAATTCATGAGAGGTCTGGGCTCAATGGTTAGCCCGCGGGCCTGAACTGGCCTGTCGGTCTGTGGACAGGCTGGGCTGATGATTAGGCCTTATGATAGAGAACCTTCAGACTTTAAACACCAAACAGAAAGTGGGAAACAAAAATATGCTGCCAAATTGATGCTTCCAGATTGATGATGGTTTACACTTCACTTCATATCACTTCATATTAATAAACACCCTTCACATTTTCAGCTAATATTTTCAATAAGTGATTACATATTATTGACAAGTATGATGTACAGGTATGAATGATGATAACTTTCATGAATATTCATTTTGAACATTTTCTGCAAAAGCTTCAGAAATTTCTACTGGAAGAATTTTTCCTGTACATGGGAAGAATTGTTCTGCTATTAAGACTGCGAAAAGTCTCTTTCTAGTAGAAAGCTTTTTGAACATGTTTGAGGAGGTGGATTTTGCTCCTGCTGTGCTACCTGGGCTGATACCTGGGCGGGGTGTAACATTTGTGTAACGGTTATGACTAAAAAAGATCAGATAGCATCATAAAAGACCCTTGTCTCAGCAAGAACACTTCATATTAGACCTGATTGGTTGTGGTGTTGGAAGCCAACTTTTGAGGACACTTCATGGTCACTTACAGTTTCTGTTTGGTCAGGTATAGTCCAATCTGTCCTACTATGGATGGGCAACTCCC
>NW_017804531.1:1119529-1134088 GCF_001625305.1 Branchiostoma belcheri
CAAAGGGAGGGAGGTGATTATGATAAAATTAACAAGTTCTAACTTCCAAGCAACAACTTGAAGTTAGTCTCCAGTCAGAATCTGATCAATGTTAGACGTGTTTACAACTAGAGAAAGGGGATGCTTTTGCTTCCGAAGCAAAAGCATTCATTGAGTTATCAGACTGCATGAATTGTCATGACATACAAAAAATCAGATGATCATTGATCAATTACTAAGGTGACCTTGAGAGAATATTGATGTAATGTTGTAATTTTATAGAACAGGATTCTTCTTCAAGTGAATGAGTCTAGAGAAACAAGTAATGGCATTATATTTAGTCTCTATGGCCGGCCAACTCCTCTGGCCAATGATGTTCCCCTTAGCCATGGAGCTACCTCCATGCCTTAGCTGATTGCTACTATTTATTTAGCCTGCAAAGGAGTCTGGTGGAGACTACATTACATGTATATTGGTGTGGCCTAACAGTTGTATATATTTATTATACAGTCATTCCTGCCGAAATTTCTAGGAAGGATTCTATCTGCAGGAATCTACAATGTCTTAGTAGGTTTTTCCTGCAGAAATTTCCTGCAGGAAGAAAATTTTCAAAATTAATTTCCATGCATGTTATCATTCATACCTGTCCAATTATCAAATTAGAGAGTCTGGTCGGGCTACTAGTACCCAGACATGGGTGACATGGTCTTTGCAGCTTGCACTGGGTAGCTCAATAGCCTGAAAAAATATCCAATCAGAAAACCTTATGACATTGTACATAATGACAGTGTCAGATGGCCTGGGTTCACACGTTGAGAACCATGTCTTGGCCAAATCTTTCTATCCCTCAACTAGTTTGTAGTATTATGATTAGATTAGATTTAGATTATGAACAAGAAATTAATGATGAGAATCCTAGTTTTATTTTTAAGATAGTCGGTCATCTTTTCAGGCTCCTACTGGGTGACCCAGTAGTCAAGCTGCCCAGATAGGGGTACTGTAATTCGACGTGTAACTCAACAATAGTCCAACTTGATAATTGGACAGTGGCATTTGCATGTCAAGAACAATAGCTAAACTTAGTTTCATCCCGCATAACAATTGTTCCTTGATCAGAATAATTACCTGAGAACTGTTGAACCATGGTTGAACAGAAATGGACTGAGGATTTTATAACTCCATTGCTTGAAAGCAGGTTTAAGTTGCAATGCATGTATTAGGCTTCTTGCTCATATTATATAGTACTAGAATTTTGTCTGGCAAAACTGTCTGTAACATAATTTTCCCAATGTTTCAACTGAACTGAACTGAACTTCAATGACATTCAGGATGCTCATGAGAAAAAATTGTTTCATTTTCTACCCCTAGCTGGTACAGAACGTGTTTGTAAGCTCTTCTTTCTTTTTTGTGGTCTACATGTAGTGGAAAGAGCATGTGAAGCTGAGTGATTGAGTGAGTGAATGAGGTTGAAAGCGGCAAAAATGTACAACACTGTTAACAGATGGGTGTGGATTATGCTCTCCTTCCTTATTTTCTGCTCTGAGAATGAAGTTTTACACATCACTTGGATCAGACCGCGGGCTGAGATATAGTCCGTGAGGTCTGAATCCTTACCCCACCAGGCTGAAATTGGCACAGACAGTCTGCAAACATCAATCAATTCACGCCTTCCATGCCATTGTTTTGGGCTTTTTGCACCTCTTTGACCAGAAATTCCAGACCGCGGGCTGAAGTTAGGCTGACGGTCTGAATGGTTTTTGAGTAAATCAGCCCGCGGGCTGGGATTCTACACCTGTAGTCTAGTGCCTTTAGACCGAAGGTCCTGTAATTAAAACTTGCGGGCTAGTTGTTAGGCCTGATGGGCTGTTAGGAAAGACCACCGGTCTGCTTGTATTTATTATTAATGATATCTTAAGTTATGAACACTGCAGAACAATAATTTTCATATCACTGTGCTCATTACACCAAGAGCTACACACTGATGTGAAACTTGAATGTTGAAAATCAATTTTTACTTGAGTTTCCAAATGCCTTGTGACTTTCCAAAATTGATGCGACCAGTGTTATTTATATTTTCGGAAAGCAAAAAGTTGATTTGGGCAAGTGGATACGACTATGTATTTGCCCCGGTAACTCAAGTGGGTTTTTGAAAACTTTGTCCAACCCTGATCAGTTAGGAAAAGTACTGAAATAAATATCACCTCCTCCTCAGTGTCAAAGATTTCCCCATTGTACATGTCATCTAGACTAATATGTATGTTCATATGTCTCAGTGGATAAATTTATGTACTTAATGTCTTTGTAGATTTTCTAGAAAGTACTGAAATCTCACCTCCTCCTCTGTGTCAAAGATCTCGCCCTCCTGGTGCTTGGGCTTGCGCAGCCGCTTGCGCTTGAAGTAGCGATCGTTCAGGCGCGTCGGCAGCTTGACGCCGGAGATGTCGATCTTCGTCTTGGTGGCGATGACGTAGATCTGGTTAACGCGGCGCAGGGGGACTGCGTTCAGCTTGAATGGACCTGCAGAGAACAAGTCAAATAAGCATTAATTACTGTTGTAGAGTTTTCGTTCCAACAAAAGAAACAACCAACTAGTTGGGTAACCCTGGCTGTTGTAAGCTGAACTGATGAATAAAAATAAACACAAGAAAAGAACTCACCATAAATTTTCAGTCGACCTCCGTCCGACCAAAAAATTCATGGTTCTTTTCTTGTGTTGGAACAAAGCTTAAACTCCAGAACTACATGTACGGATTCTACCAACACAGATGAGCTTTCATTCAAAGCACAAATATATCCAACATGAGGGGCCTCTCACATGGACACGAATGCTCAGACTATGAGACTATGAAAGTTTCCTTTCACATAACAATTACTACCATAATCTTTTAAACCTAATACTATAACTCATACCTTTAGATACTGTGGAGAAACAGATCTAAGCACAGAAAACAATGACAAGTGTTACATACCAGTGACCAGAAGAAGCCCAGACATTTTCAGCTGCTTCAGGAAAATAACTTTCTGTAAAAGACAACATAAAATTTCATCAGTTACGTGGAGATTTTTGTTCTTTACTCCTGATCTATGGAATATGCCTCATTAAATACATCATGTGTGTCATCTGTTAACTGTGGCAACACCAGCTGAAGCCATGCTCACGGTGATCAAGCAGAGCTTTTTGCAGTGTTGCCTGGAAAGTTAGTTTCGCTACCAGTCTATCAATCGCCATAATTTAGTATACAGGACTGAGAAAGTGGGTAGCAAGACTGTTATAAACACAGTGCAATCAATTGGTTATCATCACTGGTTTAAGTAAGTTAAGGGTTATATATCCACAGTATCAGGGCTCAAAATACTTTTCTGCATACCTGCACTGGTGCAGGTAGCATTGAAAATTTTACCTGCACCATTTTTTTTAGGAAGTTTCGATCATACTAGAAACTATCCAGAAAGCACTGATTATTTCTTTTATAGTACCTCCATAGGTGGTAGCAGTCAAAGCAACAAATAAAAATTCACATGGACCAATGCAGGTAGACATCAGAAATACCTGCACAGCTCCAATGCATAACCCAGTATTTCGAGCCCTGAATAGGAACTTAGGAAGCACACTGCATCTCTGGTGTTATCCTTGTAAGTTTAACACAGGTTGTAACTGAATATGAGTTACCTTTCCCTTATGCCTGCCTGACACCAGGATGAGGACAGTTCCTGGTGTGATGGAGGGACGCAGCTTCTTCTTGTGCTGGGAGAACGGCTTCTTACTGCTGCGCAGTTTGCGAGGGACGTCCTCGGTAGGGTAATACTTGGGCTGTGGGGAGAAAAGCACATAATACATAAATCATATGGATGAAGCACACGATACAAAAAAAATTGTACAGTTCTGATACGCCAAAAAAAACAGCAAATCTTATTACCTGGATGTCTAACCCTCACTGACGTACCATTTTTTATCTTAGTGGCAAATGTGCACACCTTGGCAAATTAACAACACCCAATCTGTATGTGTCCTCATCAGTGTTTGGACACAGTATCAACGATAATCCGAAAGGACCGGTGAGCGTCACTCCAATGTACAGTGAGGGAAGTCATTTGAAGCGCCTTTTCCAAGGCACAACATTGGACATGTCTGGGAATCGAACCTAGGACCCCATGTCATGGTTCTGAGCCAAACACCCTGACCATTACGCCACATGATGCCACAATAAAACTACAATTTCTATGAAAAAGGTCTTAACACACAGACTATAAACGATGTCTTAGTGCTATACGCGGCGGAACTTACCGTCCTGCTAACTGGGACCTTCCTGGTGCCTCCATTCTTGTCACCGCCGATGTCTTTGGTGACGAACCTGGTGTTTTTCTTGGTTTCTGTCTTGGCCCTAGAATCAAGGAATAAAAAATTTATGTTAAACAAAGCACATGGGCAACAAATTGCTAACAATGACTGCTACAGATACTTGTACTTCCCAAGAACAGTTTTGCTTTGGAATTCACTGCCATACTCATTGAGTACTCAATGCCCCTTAGGCCTAGGAAAATAAATGTTGTGTTTCCTGTTTCCCGACCGACCCTAAAAAAACCGCCGACCCTAGCCTTATTTTTGTGTGGACCCCTGCATATTGCTGAACCAAAACATTTTGCACGACGCTACCGAGAGAATCGCTGTCATTGGTGGAACATTGGGCGCCCCGCTAGCGTTTTGAAGTCGTGTAAACAACGCTAATAATTTGTCTGATTTGTTTGTAAAACAAAGCCATCGACTCCGAAAATAAGTTTAAAAGCCGATACATAATTTTACGAACTAATCGTAGAAAATTCCCTACCGTACTGCACCATCAGCATGCGGCGGCCGCAAAAATTCGGCAACGCGAAAGAAAAATGTCTGGTCCATGATAGCAGTATTTCTCATAAAAATAATGTATATGATTTATTTTTCCCCCTTTGTCGTTCTTTTAGTCCCAAAACGTCTAAAAAAGCGGAAATTTGCCCATAAAACCGGACGAGGAAAGGTAGCTATCGACGTAAACAAATTATAAGCACATGGCGAAAATCAGCAAAATCGGCAACGGGACAGAAAAATGCCTGGGTCCATTTATCGATATTTACCATGAAAATGTCGTCTGTGGTGTATTTTTCCTCTGATGTGAGTTTTTAGGTCGCAAAACCTCTAAAAAGGCAGAAATTTGCCCACGAAAACGGACTGGCAAGGCATGGGGGAGGGCGCTGTTGACGCCTGCATGACCCCCAAAGGTTGAAGGTCATAGGGCACGTCCATTGCGCAATAACCTTAAATCGCCGATTTAGCTAATTTTTTGGGTTTCAAATTGATACAATCACACTATCGATTTTTAGGCAAACAAAGGGATAGAAACCAATTAAAATTTTGTGCAGATTAATTTTTTTTTCTTTAGAATTCTTTTTTGATTCTTTTTTTTCTCCCAAATCCCTGGGAGAACCCTGAAAACCTGTAGACTTGAATCAGGACCTGAATCTGAATTTAGCCCTGCAAGGGCTAGGGACATCTGTTACGTTCTTCGAGCTGATCGACCGTGATCTTCCATGATCTGACACCTGAGTACCTGAGTGATGAAATATAATATTGCACAATCGATTTTTCATCATGTTCTGCTTATATAAACACAGCAATCAGCAAAGTCTAAAAAAAAATAAAAAATAAAAATAAAATAAGATAATCCCTACCTACCGACCCTAATTTTTTCTGGACTGAAACAGGAAACACAACATTTTTTTTCCTTGGCCTTGGCATAACACCAGCTTCGCAGGCACATGGCGCAACGGCAGCTGGCTATATTATTACATCAAACAACTTGTTACACCTAACCTTTGCACATCTCACTCTTAACATTGTTTAAAGCTATTTAGTGATGATGCCCTTAGTGAACTGTGGCCCCTCCAAATATACCCTCCTCTGAAACAAACACAAAATCTGTCTGGCAGTGGCATATCCCTATTTTCTTCCAGTTACAAAAAGTAGGCTGTTCACAAAAGTCAGCTTATTGCAGAATGATTGCAACAAATTATGGTAAAGGTACAATGTATGGCAAATAACTTTGATTGTCAACAACTATAGTCTAATCTGTCAACATTTTACAATACATGATAATATGGCGTATTACATGTATCAACCCACCTGGGTTTTTTCAGTGCCTTCTTGATGCGCTCGTACATGAAGGTCTTGGCCCACATCTTGGAGCGGCTGTTGCGGCCGACCCCCTTAATGAGGGTGGCATTGCGCGAGCAGTGCCTAGTCTTCTTCTTTTTATCAGGCATGTTGACTGCAAAAAACACACGGCACATGGGGAATTAAATTACTGAATCAAAATATGCTAAATCAAGTTATGTTTTAGACAAATCGAGCATAACGTTACACTGAAATTTACCTGACAAAATTTAAACTTTTTTCTATGGCTTTTCTATTATTCACTAGTTAGCTATAGCTACACGGTGGCCTTAATAAATTATTGGAGTGTCGTAAGTTTGAGTCTTACTTTTGATAGAATCACTGCGCATGTTGCTTGAAAGCCAAGAATCACAACCAGTTACCCGATATAGTAAACGTAAGATAGCAGATAGTTTTGGTACAGGTATGTAGATGATACCTTGATACCTTATGACTGGACTTTCAAGAAAGAAAACGACGTCACGAGGAAAAGAAACATGGGTTTTGGACAATTCGGCGCAAGATTTGAAAAGGGGACTTGTATAAAGGATCCTAAGATAGTCACATTATTGCTTCGAGCGACAACGTGACCACCCAAGCACCGTCGCATGGAGGCCGCCATCTTTGCTCGGTTTTGATGGCAACAATCCCTACATCGGCGGCGTTTTTACCCAATAAAATGTCCTAGAATCGACAAACTATTCACGGTACAATCATCCACAAACATTCATCTAATAGTTGACAGAGTATCTTTTACTGATGTTTTGTTGTTACTGAGAAATTCGTCCGATTGTGCAGCGGCTCAATATGAAAGTAACCATTACCTTTCAGTCACTGCTGCAAAGAGGAGGAACATCCGGGGATTTCACACACACCAACTTTTCATGACGTCATCGATACACACGTTTTGATGACGCGCGGGGTCAATACACATAGCGGGAAGAGGTCATCGTGATTCTTGTCGGTTTCGTTGAATTTTAGGTGTTCTTTATCGTCGTTTTTGTGGCATATTTCCCTAAATTGCACAACAGGCAAGCAGGAGACATTGTAATGTTTAGTTGCGAAGCTTTGGGGTTACTTTGTTTTTTGGAATAAACAAGAAAAGGGACTGAAAGGGGAGGACAAGTATGCCGGTTTCAGGTACGTCTTCTTTGTGTTGTGTTTTCAACTTTGTTTAGATGATTACAGGACAATGATATAATTTGTGCGACAAACATTTCAATTGATATGCCAAAAAACAGTTACTCAAGCAACTGGATATGATTTTGAAAACGTCAGACGTTTCAGCTAGTATCCACTAGCTTTCGTCAGTGACTGAGAGACCAGAGGGGAAAGCAGGTTTATATACACAACCTGTTGATTGATATGCAAATAAAGTGAAGACAAATTTTTGGAAGTCGAAAAAGGAACAAAAGTCAGACAAGTCAAGACAAGATGATGCAAATTAGTCTGAAAGCTCCTGTTATACAACTGAACGTGAGGCCCCATGAGGGTGTTGTTCAGAAACTCATAGATGTAGATGTAGATATACAGGACAGGAGCTTAAGTGTTGTCTGTCCTCGGGGCTGGGAGTGCCAAATCCCAAGTGCCGGAAAGATCGACCCGTAGCCCCCCTTCCCTGTTGAGGGTGGGGTTGTACATTCTTTCATATATTGCCTCTTTAACACCCCGTTCCCACCAGCGTGTTTCGCGGTCTAAGACATCCGTGGACTCGAGTTTGAAAGAGTGACCCTGGTTGTGTTGTAGGTGGTGGAAATAGCTGAGGAGTAGCCGTTGGCACTAGGTCGGCAATGTTCTTTGTACCTTACTTTAAGCGGTCGACTTGTCTCTCCGATGTAGGTGTTGTTACAATTGGGCTCCTCACATTTGAGTCTGTAAATAACATTCGCCTTGGTACCCTTGTGAGGTCGGTCCTTAGGGTGTACCAGTCTTTGTCTGAGGGTTGAGTGAGGTTTGAAGTTAGTGGCTATGTTGAAGTTTTGGAAGATCCGTCGGAGTTTCTCAGATACTCCTTGGACATACGGAATAGTGATGTTGGCCTTGTTTTTGTTGGTCAATGGTTTGCACTTCTGGGTTTTCTTAGACTGATCTGAAGGTTTGAGCGCTTTGTATGAAAGAATGTACAACCCCACCCTCAACAGGGAAGGGGGGCTACGGGTCGATCTTTCCGGCACTTGGGATTTGGCACTCCCAGCCCCGAGGACAGACAACACTTAAGCTCCTGTCCTGTATAACAGGAGCTTTCAGACTAATTTGCATCATCTTGTCTTGACTTGTCTGACTTTTGTTCCTTTTTCGACTTCCAAAAATTTGTCTTCACTTTATTTGCATATCAATCAACAGGTTGTGTATATAAACCTGCTTTCCCCTCTGGTCTCTCAGTCACTGACGAAAGCTAGTGGATACTAGCTGAAACGTCTGACGTTTTCAAAATCATATCCAGTTGCTTGAGTAACTGTTTTTTGGCATATCGTATTACCTGGATGTGTAACCTTCATCGACGTATTTCAATTGATACAAAGCCAATGAAAGCAAGTACTTTACATTGTGTAGAAGAAGAAGAGAAAAGTAATACACATGTATCTTTAGGTAAATGTGTACTGACTCAGTACACATTTACCTAAAGATACATGTGTATTACTTTTCTCTTCTTCTTCTACACAATGTAAAGTACTAACCGTGCGTGAATGATTTATCTAGTGGTGATATTGAATGATTGATGGTGACTGTTACTTAGTCTTAGATGATTAGATAAGACTTCTTAGTGTCCATTGTTGTTCAATAAAGTGATTGATTGATTGATTGATTGATGGTATCACTGACAAAAAGAGCTTTCTGCCCATCTCAGCTGAGAACTCCCAAGATGACCAGGTCAACTATAGACAGAAGTACAAGAACTTGAAGAGGAAGTTGAAGTTCTTGGTTTACGTAAGTCAACCCAACTCAATTACAGTCTACTGGAAGCTGTGCATGTCTACTAGTTCATCTGTCTGCTTTTAAGGGGGTTACAATGTTTTTAAAAGTGATACCGGTTGACAGCTTGTCTACAATTATAATGGAAACTGCCGATGTGATGCTAATGTGATTGTAAACAAATTTACTTGACTGTCTTTTGTCTACCAATGATGTTGGTCACATTCTTTATTTAGGAGCAGGAATGTTTCCAGGAGGAGCTGAGAAAATCACAGAGGAAACTGCTGAAGATCAACAGAGATAAAAGGTAGGAACATAACAAATAAAAAAAAAAATTCAATCATCTTAATCTGTTCGGAGTTTTAATGTTTAACAGCATTAAAATTTTCTATTCCTTTTTCACTGGATACAATTTTTGCCTTCTTTTTTTCCTCCACAGCTTCCTCTTGGATAGGCTGTTGCAGTATGAATGTATTGACCAATCATCTTCAGGTATGTGAATTACCCTTCAAAAGGTGTGTTTGCTATGAATATGTACAATATCTTGTAGCACCTAGGGGACGACTACATGTAGTATGATATTGAAAAATGGAAGGCACAATGTTTTGTTACAGTGATGCAGTTGCTATGTGTAAATGAAATCACAGTTTTCTAGTTGTCAGGTTATCCAATCATGAATTTTTTTCTTTTACTCTCAGACTCAGAGGAGACAGCATCATCAGATAATGCTAGTGACACAGAAGGACAAAAGGTCACAGGGACTGAAGGCTCCAAACACAAGTGAGTCACTCTGAAGTTTGTGTCATGTCCGGTTTATATCTGGTAAAAATGCAACTAACATCTACATGTTGTACCATATTGCACAGCCCTTGCAGGCCATAGTGTAGGCCTTTTTTTTCCAAAGAAGTTGTGAAGAAGTTGTGCATTATAAAAACTACAGCTACAAAATGTAATTCTACAGGGGTTAAATCTGATCGGGGAATAGTATATAGAGTTGTAGAACTACCTGTACTGCATTTCACATAGCTTTGGAATATATATTATAACATTAACTCTCAAATCTGACTAGAGAAGAGAAAACTGACAATCTTAGCTACATTTGTATACCTTTCGACATTAATTGGTAAAAAAATCAGACGGCTTTGCATAATTTGATTACCGACAAATGTTGTGAATTTCCAGGAAGAAGACCGCGTCCTACCCTCCCATGTTTAACCCCGGCACCATGTCGGGCATGTTTGGACCCCTGGGGTACCCACAGACTGGCGCCATGGCACAACCCATGATGGTAACTTCTCTTCTTTCTTATTACATGTACTTCCGAGTTTCATTGTTTGTCATTGAGATGTGAAAAGTAGATGAGCAGACCCCTATTCTATTGTACATTGATGAAAGGAGACATACAAATCATCATCATAGTTCATACAAATGAATTCTAGTAAAGAGGCTCTTTTCAGCTGATGTTTCGGTGACCGTCTGTTACCTTCCTCAGGGCAATTCTGACTGATTCACATTGCACAGCACAGGTGTCGCTTCTATAGATATGTTTGTTAACATATTTACACTTACCAACTTCATAATGCTCAATTCATGTGAATATTGTAAGACATACAAAGGTATTTAACATTTGCCACTGCTGCATGCTACTTTTATGCCTGAACACATCAAGGTTCACATTTTCTTCCTTGTAATGTCAATACTCAATTCTCCATGCTCTCCACAGGGTCCGTCCATGGCTGGATTTCCAGGCTACTTCCCTTCAGCACAGAGAGTGAAGAGCGAGAGCCCCGGGCCAGGCAGACCAAGAAAACAACAGCAACAGAGACCCAAGAAATGTAAGCTACTAGTATATTGGAAACAATTACATGTACATGTATATGCTTTATTAGTCTTGTATATGCTTTATAAGACATGATAGTCTTATAGTTTATTCATACTTATAGCACCAACAATTGACACTTTTGTGATCTTTTTTTTTGGGGGGGGGGCACTTACATAGCCAGTAGTCCAGTACTGTGGTTGCTAAGTTATTGTTGTTATGTGTTCTTGATTGCACTATCTTTATTCTTAGCCTCAACCAAGTCTAGCAAATCGAAGGCAGCCAAAGACCATGGTGAGTCCTCTGGTAAGGGGCAGCTGACGTCCTTACAGATGCCCGGCCCCCCGTCTGCCACTGTGCCACATGAGCTCTTCAGTGGGGGCTCCGGCAACCCAGAAAGGTGACCAAGAGTTTTTGTGTACTTACTGCAGTGTATTCTTTTCAGTGTACTTATTTGTAGATTATAGTGTAGTTATGACGTAAGTTACAACACAACAAAAAAAAGTCCTACAGAATTTTAAGCTGTTCATATTGCATCCTTCATCAACTACAGCAATCATCAACTTAAATAACAAGATCCTTAGAGTACAACCTAAGCAATTGGTCAAAAGTGTCAGACACAGATGAACCTTTCTGCTAATTTTCAAAGAGGTAGATTATTTACTGACTGCCATACATTTTTCCTCACATTAAGACTCTCTCTGCTCTACAATTAACAGTGAGCAAGAAGCAGATTATTTAGTGTATACATGTAGTTGTAGACTGACTGTCGTACATTTGTCCTTACTTCCCTCTCTCTCTTTACTTCTTCTACAGTGAGCAGGAAGCCCCGATGGATGAGTCCATGTCTTCCCAGAGTTTACCCAGTGACTTGGACGATGCTTATGACGGTGATGATAACTTAGTCATCGACATACCAGAATAAAACTTAACAAAGATATAATTAATGATAATGACATTGTACTTGTAGGATACATGCATTAGTGTGTAACAGCTGAAGTGAGAAGAAAATCATGTTGAAGTCTTGTGGTCGGCAGTTTTTGTAAGTTGTACAGTCAATGATGAATAAAAAAAATTGCAGTACATTTCTTTCAACCTCATGAATACTGTTACGTAATTATTTCTTCGTTTTTACGATGTTTCTACCTACTTACTTGGTAGTGGTATTTCTTTCGACATATATTTCTAGATAAATAATTATGAATTATGCATAATTTCATTTTTTACCATTGCACCAAAAAACAGCAACATTTAATATGTATCTCAGTAGACTTGCATGTAATGTTAACGTACACATCACAGTTTTGACACAGCCTTTCTGGAAGTGAACCTGTCCAGTCTGAAGGGGGCCATGTCCAAACTGGGAGGTTTGTCCAACGTCAGCTCACACAGTAACTTCCCCACCATGGGTGCCAGCTTGAATCCATGCCCTGTAGAAATAATGGTTTTAAGAAACATTTGATTAAGGTTTAAACTATCATGAAAGTTCGTCTGTGTTGGTAGTTACATCTTAAAAGTTAAAACTTTTGATCCAACACAAAACACTCTGGTCTTCCTCAGTAGACTGACCCAGTGAAGCTTGTCATGTGGCTTCTTTGAAGTGTGACGTCAACACTGGGTCAAAGGTATCTTGGATCAAAAGTTTAACTTTAAACAAGATTTAAACTGTAGTGGGGAATCCATAGTAATAGGAAGGATTTAAACTAGCTGGTAGCTGAAGAAAGATGGTGGATGCCTTCTGAAAGCTTCTGTGCTTTTACTGTTAGTAAGTCGTGTGTACCAGTTTAAATCCTTCCTCTTACACGTTTTTTAAGATACAATTCTGTAACAAAGTGTTCCGCGAGATGGCATCGACTTTTTCAAATGGCAACAACTGTTTACGAGATGGAAATAAGCATAGGAGTTACCTGAGAAGCCAGCCCCAATGACAATATTCCTGTGTCCAGGGTGTCTGTCTAGAATGTACTCTCCATCTGGTGTGTTCTGTAAAATAATCACAGTACCTTAATCAGATGATAGTGTGTCATACAAAATGTAACACAACACAGCAACACAACTAGCCTGGGCACCAGACTGTTTCCAGGACCTACATAGGCCAGTTCCTCAGCTCCAGGGCCAACTAGCCTGGGTGCCAGACCGTTTCCAGGCCTACAATTATATATAGGCCAGTTCCTCAACTCTAGGACCAACATGCCCCAAGGAAATTATACCACAGTTCCCCTGAGGCCCAGATGGCTAACTCTAGGCCTTGCGTGTTCTGGGTCTGGCATCGAGGCTAAGCAACAATTTGAACTGAAGTGTAAAGTGAATACCAGACTAAGTATGCAGCACTAAATTATTTCTAACTTTATGTATGTCTCACATCACTACTGCTCATTGTAAAGACGGAACTCAGACATGCTGTCCTCACTGCAATAAGTCTGTGTGCTGTGACGGGAAGAATATTGTTTTTTGTTCTTGCTGTAGAAATACATTTCATAAACAATGCACTCCAATTACCAAACAAAACCAACAGTACTGGGAATCTTGGATATGTTCTGAATGCTGTGTGCTCTTTCCTTTCTGTTACCTAGAAGACACCGAACTTTTAAAATGCATTCACAGTACAAACGATAGATGTGATTACTCAAATATGGTTTTTAATCCGTTTAAGTTAGACATTGAAAATGAAATGAAATATACGGATAATTGGGACCCTGATATAAACTTTTTTAATAGTTCCACAGCAGCGAACGCAGTCAATCAATGTAGATATTACTCTGAAGATTCATTCAACAATATGTGCGACAACATGACATTTAATGATGAATCCTTTTCCATTTTCCACCTTAACATCAGGAGTCTACCCCTTAACCATGACCATTTTTCTCATTACCTATCTTCGCTCAAACATGGCTTCTCTGTAATTGGTCTGACTGAGACTTGGCTAACGGAATCAACTTTACAGCTATATGATTTGCAAAATTATGTCTCTCTTCACCACTGTAGGTCAAATAGAGTAGGTGGCGGAGTTTCCCTCTTCATTCGTGAAAACTTGAATTTTGTAGAAAGAAAAGACCTTATTATAAACTCAGAAGATGAGACCGAATCCCTTTTCATAGAAATTCCTATGTCCTCATCATGTCCCACAAAAAACATAATATTAGGTTGCATTTACAGACCTCCTGCCACAGACATAATGAACTTTATCAGTCAACTCTCAGTAAGCCTTGACATTATAAATAACGAAGGTAAAACGTGTTACCTTATAGGTGACTTTAATATCGACCTCCTTAAAAATAGTAGTCACCACTTAACAGCTGACTTTCTTAACACTTTGTTCTCATGCAACACTTACCCTACTATTTCAAAACCATCTAGAGTAACAAATAAATCAGCAACATTAATAGATAATATTCTGACCAACTCTTTGAACGATTCCTATGTATCAGGTCTGTTAACTACAGATATCTCTGACCACTTTCCTATTTTCTATATCAAAGAATCTCTTACCAGTGATAAAACAAAATGTAACAAACATAGTCAACGCAATTTTAATAGTATTAACAAAAACAAGTTTCAAACCTTATTAAAGGACGAAACTTGGATGGACATATACGAATGTACCGATGCTAATTCAGCTTATAGTAAATTTAGCACAATAATTCAGTCGCATTTTAAGAAG
>NW_017804531.1:1135237-1135780 GCF_001625305.1 Branchiostoma belcheri
TTTCTTATGCCATAAATGTTTATTACCCTATATTACAGTCTTGTTTATCCCTATTTGACCTACTGCAACATTGTATGGGCATCTACGTACTCCACATCACTCAAACCTCTCTTTCTCCTTCAAAAACGGTACATTAGAATGACATTAAGAGCTTCCTTCACTACCCCTAGTGCCCCCTTATTTAAAAAGTTACAAATACTGACTATTTATGATATAAACCGACTTCAAACCTGCTTGCTAATGTTTAAAATAATAAGTAAATGTCCCTGTCTTCCTGAAACTTATTACAACACCTTCAGATTAAACTCAGATATCCATAGCTACAACACAAGACAAAGCAATTATATAAGGCCTATTACTGCAAAAACTAATCAGCGGCAATTCTCATTCATGTACAGGGGACCTACAGTCTGGAATAACCTAAACAAAACATTAAAGCTATGTCCATCTTTAAATATTTTCAAATCCCACGTCAAAGCTGATTTCATTAATGACTCCGCACTTTCCTAGATCATCTTTTCACATACTACGTTCTTATATATT
>NW_017804531.1:1135819-1140227 GCF_001625305.1 Branchiostoma belcheri
TTCATTTGTTTGTAGCCAAACACATTTGGCTTTGTTTGGTTCATGCATTGTTTGTTTACTTATGTTAAACCTGATCATTTTGTTTATATGACTGTTTTTGCTTATTTCTTTAATTGATTCATTATTTTGTTTCATTGATGTAAGAATATAATTTTAGCTCACATGGGGGGAGTTGTCATACAAGCCTGTGGCTTTTCCTCTACCCCTGCATGTTTATTTGTTTCTGTTATACTTATGTTTTGCAAATTTTGCTTTTACTTTGTATGTGCAATAAAATAAAACAACAAAACAACAAATAAATGTCCCTGTCAATTGCTGTATGTTTACTTCTCGCTTGTGTTCTCAGGAAAAAACATGATGTTAAGTACCGTATACATGCAAGTCTCCACGATGCTTGGCTTGTCGTACAGACCCGGGAAGAATTTCCTGACAAAGTCGCTCAAGAACCGCAGGTCGAAGGTCAAGTCTGCCTGCATGTTGGCGTCCCTGTTGTCTGGGTCTGCCGCATGTCCTGTGTGCCGTGTGATCTGGGAAAAATGAACGTGGAAAAAAGATGGTATATTACTCACACAAGTCCCTGGCATGTTTGTCAGTTTTACCAAATTTCTACTCTTTCCAGTATTCTAAAGCCTGGTAGAGGCTAGGCAACTCAAACATAAGACTTGATGTGCCAAAAGGATATATACAAAAGAAAATCTGAGCAGCTTTAAATATCTTTCAAATTCACACTATTTGCAGTTGGGAAGCTTTTTAAACTTCCCATTCTAGTAATCTCCAAGCAGATCCTACAGTGGCAAGACAGTATCCATTGGCTAATGGACAGGTGCTAATGGACACTCCTCTGGTCAATGAATACTGTCTTGCTAGCCTGGTTACCAAACCTATTATAGCTCTCGAATCCTACATCCTCTATAATTTGCAGAGAGGATGTAGGACTCGGGAGCAATAATAGGTTGGTAACCAGGCTACTGTCTTGCCACTGTAGGATCTGCTTGGAGATGACATTTTAGCCACCAAACCTAGGGAAATTTGCCTTGCCTAAATTTGCAAGCCTTTTCACTCATAGATTTTTGTATAGTACTGTTACCTTCATCATGTCAGGATACTCGAAGCAGGGCATCCCATACACCCCTGTCTCCTCATCCTTAAACACAGGGAAGTTAGACTGCAGGGAGTGGGAGGAAGGTTCTCTCTCTTTCCAGTAGCACACGTTGATGCGGAGTGTCTGGGAAAACAAATATGAAGTCAGTATTTACATGTAGATACTAGTACTAGTAGTACAGCATAGCTTTATGTTGCTGAATACAGAGACTCTTTTTACACAACCAAGTGTTGTATTCAGCTGACGTTTCAGTGACCATCTGTCACCTTCCGCAGGGCAATTCTGACTGGTTCACATTGCACAGCACAGGTGTCACTGGTATGTTAGTTAGATTTAGTAGTTGGGAACGCATCGGGAAGAGTAGGGGTGTTGGGACATTAAATATAGATAACCAAATTAATGTAAGCATACATGTACATGTATATAAAAAAGTAAAACCTTCCTAAAGACAAAAATCAGTATTCAATTGCCATTCAGGATTCTAAAACACAATCATGGCATACATACTTCTAGGGGTAGCTCCAGCCCAAGACCGTCGAGCAGCTTGCTTGTCCACGGGCCACAGGTCAACACCAAACGTCTGGTCTGTATGGTTCTCTCGGACGTGACAACTGTAACTGTCGGCCCTGGTGTGATCCCTGTCACTGCCTCACCATCTCTCAGACAGCCACCCTTCTGGACAAACAGGTCCTATTGTGGATCAGGGACAAATAATTCAAGAAGTTATGTTGTAGATATCTTATGCCTACATATAATGCTTAATGTGAACAAGCAACTAAGGATATTGTTTTAGAGGAATAACCCATGCTACTACAGTAACTTCTACCAAAAAGATCTGCTATAACATTGAGTGTTGAAAAGGCAAGCCAATGAAACCAGTGTTTAGTGATCCTAATTTTGATTTATCATATAAACTGGTAGCTAAATAGTTTGAGATACACAATATTTTCATAAGATTAGCAGTTGTTCTGAACATACATGTACATGCAAGTTAGTAGAATAATAGGTAGGTTAATGATAACAAAACAAAAGTAGGATTTTGAAAGTGACATGCACCTGCAGAGCCCTGACAGCCTGGTCTGCCTTGATGAGTCCTGCCCCCTCCTCTGACACGCCCACGTAGTCGCCGGGGAAACGCAGCATGGGGAACTCTCGTTGGAGCTCCTGATTGGTCAGAAGTTTGGAGTGAACTCCGACCTTCTGCAGGTTTTCCTGGATGTCCTGTAGTATTGGGTTTTCTGGTCGGCCCCAAGCGAAATGTCTCGCATCTCTGCAGAAAGCCAGTAAGTATCATGAGTATACATGTAGGTTAGACCAAGGAGTTAAAATGATTTCTTTTACGGCATGGATGACAATGGCAATGAAGTTTATTGCATATTCATGCCCCAGTGGGGCTAAATGCACTCTTAAGTTACAAAAAGGATTAGGCAAACTGTGCTATGTTCTCTCTATATCTATAACGCAATTCCTATTCTTCTGTCTGAAAACATGTAAGACATCACTCCCTGTATCATAAAACTTTAAATATAAGGATGAAATTAAAACAAACCAAAAGTAAAGTAAGGAATGATATGTCAAGAATGATTGTTATTAAACAACTAAGTAAGGGGGCCAGTAGAAACAAAAAATCTCCTGACTCCTTGGAATTAAACCCGGGCCACCAGCTTAACTAATACTAACCAATAGAGAGGCCCCACTTTTCTTTATAACATTTGTCCCATTTGTTACTGTAACAGTAATACAACAGTTGACTACAGTAAAGTCCCAGTTATATTATAGTGCATTTCTGTAAGCTTAAGTGCCACTTCTATTCACAACATTTACACATCCACCCCTGTCCCTGGTGCTGAACAACATTCACACTGTAATAAGACTAGTGAAGCATTGCCCATTGTGAGTCCTTACACAGTGAGTTTGGTGCCAGTTTCCATCTCCACCTGCCTCCACAGTCTGTTGGACCCTGCCGCCATCCTGGCATAGTGTTCCTGCTTGTACGACTTACGCGTCGCCCTGGTCTGGCCCCACGAACTTCCACGGGAATGGGGGAGACAAAACTGCATGAAGGATATATCAAAACATTGGTATTAAATGTTGGAATGAAACTAGATTTGGGTACTTGTAACTGTTACAGATCTTTGACTTTGTTATCAAAACATTGACTGGTATCAAATGTTAGAAGGAATTTTTGTGATATCCAAAGAAAATGAAAGACACAATTTAGTTACTCAATACTACCACTACCAGTAGTACTAACAAGGGCCTATCAAAACATGGCTTTGCCTTGTTCATTGCACAAATGTTTTGGTTGCATGGTTGCATCATTGTTTTTTTGTTTCATTCCTGTTATAACATGTAAACCTTGGAAGAAATCTGACCAAGTTTTACCTGCTCCAGAAGTAGGGTTCTGGCTCCATTTTGCACCAGCTGTAGACTTGTGGCTGAACCCATGACCCCTGCACCAACAACCACACAGTCCCACATACATGTACCTGGCTCTGTCATTTCTCAACAGGATTAATATTACTTTAAACGAGTATCAATTACCACAACAGGAACAACCAAGGTGGAGCACAGAAGTCATCTCTTTACAAGAAAACCTACACTACACAGTAACAGTGCAGGATGCAATCATGACCACTCTGCAACTCAATCTCTTTGGCCCACTTCCAAAACAAGTGGAGCTTTAAACTTCAAGGTCATGGGGAGGTCAAGAATTTCTTTTAAAAAGTTGCTGCAGTTTGTTTGCGTCAATTCTTTCCTTCTACTATAATTGCGACTTTATCATTTCGTATTTGCTGCTGTGGAGTTTGAAACTGCCTGCTGCAATAAACTACTGTACTTAATGTTGTTCTTTCACCCCTAAAATGTCCATGGAACAACCCACAAAAACAGGTCAAGGAACAATGAATGATTAACCAATTATTAACCGAGGACGTCCTTGGATTACATGTAGGTCAAACCCTTCAGGCATAGCCCCACCATTGCCTTTTATACTAGCCACTTAAATAGTTATTTTGTAACATGTTCACTGTTATCACTGTTTATCAATATGTTATTAACACTTGCAATAAACTTTATACAGGAAGGGTATAGGATTTTCTTCTAACACAACCAGTAAGGTTCTCACCTGCTTACGTTTCGATGTCTATCAGACACCTTCCTCAGAGCTTCTGACTGGAGTTCTGCAACTCGCCGCTATTTAACGCCAAAGTAGGTGGCGCTTTTGCGGCGAGAATGCAATCCCAAACGTGGCTGAGCTTGTATCCCCCCTCGTCCCGGTTCATCACTGGGGTGGACTTCCTTATC
>NW_017804531.1:1140373-1153164 GCF_001625305.1 Branchiostoma belcheri
ACCAAAAACAACATTGAGGAACCTGCTTGTCCACCCAAGGACAAGATGGGGGACCACGTGAAAACAGACTGCGTATATAAAATACCATGCAAAAGCTGTGATCAAGTGTATATTGGAGAAACTGGCAGGACCTTTGGCAAAAGACTGGAAGAACACAGGAAAGAGGCAGACAACAGCGAAACCGTAAGATATACACGCTCCCAGAAACAACAAGCACAAAAAGAAGAGAAGAAATCGGCAGTCACAGACCATGTTGCCAGAAACAATTGTGTGATAGACTGGGAGGGTGCCAGGGTCATAGATAGGGAGGACAACAGAAGAATCCGTTGGATTAAAGAAGCAGTCTGGATAAGGAAGTCCACCCCAGTGATGAACCGGGACGAGGGGGGATACAAGCTCAGCCACGTTTGGGATTGCATTCTCGCCGCAAAAGCGCCACCTACTTTGGCGTTAAATAGCGGCGAGTTGCAGAACTCCAGTCAGAAGCTCTGAGGAAGGTGTCTGATAGACATCGAAACGTAAGCAGGTGAGAACCTTACTGGTTGTGTTAGAAGAAAATCCTATACCCTAAGTATTTTCCAACCTGATGAAATTATTTACGGAAATTTATACAGGAACTTGCAATAAACTTTATGCATGTATTATCATATAGCCAGGTGACGTTGACCAATCAGAAGGCTCCATTCCACATTCCTTATGACGCCGTAATGTCACAAATAGAGTCAACATCGGGTGTTTATTCATCCCAATCCATACATTAAACAACCCAAATAATCACCCGCATATGACCTCAGGTGACCCAATAGAACACGGCTCTAGTTCTAAAAAATCCAAAAATAAACTAAGTTGTGTTCCAATGACTACGGGTGACTTCCATAAGAACACCCGTTCCCTGCCTGTGACCCAGTTAACGTGAACTCTACCCAGTGACCTCAGGTGACTCCAGATGGAACTATGTTCTATGTTCTATTCAGCATGTGCATTGTGTCACTTACTGCATCAGTTTGGATGGGCTATCGTGTAAGCTATATGATAATAGCGTTAATGTCCCGCCCTTTCTCGGTGAATATGGTGTGATAAAGCCTTGTCAGTTGCTATAACCACCTCATAAAGCCACCTCGTTCGCTGCGCTCACTTGGTGGCTTTTCTTGGGTATAGCAACTGACAAGGCTTTATCACACCATATTCACCTCGGGGCGGGACATTAACCCTTAATTATTGCAGAGTCCACAGTGATAAAGTATATTGCTTTATAGAGTAGTGGGGCTCCTTTTAAACCAATCTAAACTTGATTAAAACAAATTAACAAACAGAAAGTAGAGGACCTGTTGATCAGGGCAAAATAATCATGACAGAATTTACAGTATTGTGTTTTTGTCTTTGTACATTCTTTATTGAACATCTCAATAATATACATTATTTTACAAACTTTCACAATCAATGCAACACTAAAAGACATGTTATAAATAGTTCTTGTGAACATGGCATTAGAATTATCACAGTCAACATAGTTTATTTTCAAATAGGTTAAAATCCTTCACGTCTCAAATCCTGCATTTTTATGCATAAAGTTTGTTTCTAAAAACCACATGATAAATAGCACAAAAGGAGAGGCTGACAGTGAATTGTATATCCAGATGCCAGAACTGTAAGGAAAGTCTTTACATCTTGTTATTTTAAAGCTCAACAAGTTTTGCGTCAACGACGGTCAAACTGAAAACATGTCAAACAGTGCCAGCATTTTCTTTGCATGTGAAGTTACTGGATCATGTTACTATCAATAAATAAATTCTGTAAATTCATCTTATTTAAGTGCTGCCTAACAATATTTTAAAAAGCCTTGTTACTTTCATACAGGCAACCTACAAATTTGACCAAAACTAAACTGGTTGCTATAAATATTGAGACTTAAAGCAATCTCCATATTTGCTTTAACTCTGTACTGCTGTATATGGAAAGCATTTTGATGTACAGTTAACAAACAGTGAATGAACTCCACCTCCATGTACAAGGAAGCAAGAAAGACAATTTCTTGAATATGTAACACGCAGCCACAAAATTACTTAAATATAAAACCACCAGAGTCAAATGTAACATTTAAGTTAAAAGCTACACTATCAAAAACCTGCATGACAGAAAAGATTTGTCTACCATTAAATATTTCATGAGGTATTCTTTACACAGAAGCTGCATAACCTTAAAACCTTTCTTGCCGACTTACACTAAAAATACAAGATGTGCTTCCTGGATAACACCATGACAGGAAAATAAATGGTTCCAAGGAAAGACAGCTAGCGCGGCATCATGATAAAATCATGGCAAAACAGCACAGTTAACAACATGCTTATACTATTATTAAGTTATACATGTAGTCTTTAAAAACATGCCACATTAAATAAATCCTTGGTTCACAGCCTTTTTGAGACTATCGATGGTACTGCATCATGGGCTCAGGCATCCTGAGGATCCCGTGCGGCTGGTTCTGTACGGGTTGGTACGGCTGACTCTGGTACGGCTGTGGCTGTCCGTATCCGCCGGCGGGCGAAGCGTAGTTCCCGTAGCCACGGGGTTGTGGCGCAGGGGCACTCTGTGACCTACCACAGGACCAATTGCAAGTTGTTAAATTGACAGTTAAATGTGAGATTTTATTACTGTCAGAGCTTGAAATACTGGGCGCATATGCACTTTATTGCAGGTAAAATTGGGGATTACCTAACCTACTCTTGTCCAGATCCATGTACTGGGTTTATATGAAGGTGTATGCTGATTTTTTACCTGCACCACTAGTGCTGGTATGCAGAAAAAAGCATTTCAAGCCCTGACTGTTTTAACTGTTTTTAAGTTCACTGTCTGATGTAGAACATTTTAAAAGTGTTTTAATATGTAAGGGTCTACAATGCAACCCAAAGGCTGCCATGACTTTCAAACAAAAGTATGAATAAACTTGAGTATACCTGTTCACGAGGCTGTCACTGACGAAAGGTAGTGGATGCTACCTGAAACGTCTGACTGTTTCCAAAATCATATCCAGTTGTTTGAGTGCTACCAGGGTAGTAACTGTTTTTTTGTTACCTGCAGTAGATGTCTACCCTTCATTGACGTACCTGTTCATAAGTTCCTGCATCTTGTCTGACTTGACCCTGCGCAGGTGAGCTAGTCTCCTCTTCTCCAGGTACTGGGACAGGAAGTCCTCCACAGGTATGCCTCCCTCAAGGAACTGGTCAGCTAGCGACTGAAAAAAAAGACAAGTGTTAAGCCTAGGAAAAAAGGTTGTGTTTCTGCTGGTAATACCCAACTGACCTAAGAAAACCTATAAAAGGAAAGTGAACTCGATCCAGTTTTAGGAGAGCTAGATATAGCTAATTTCTCACTGGTTATGACAGAGAAGATAGATGCTATATGTACACAGTACAGACATTGTGCTGGGAAATACCCTTAGCTCTACCAGTACAATGAGCAGTGGACCACAACTCAATGCCCCATTCTAGGAACTGCGACCCTACAGTAGCATGCATGTGGGGTGAACGACAACAGTTGGGATTCAAACTCCCAATCCCTTGGTCCAAAGGCAGGGTCGCTAACCACTGGACTATGCACGCTACTGCTTAAAAGAATCCCCTAAACGATATGAATCACTCCAAATTCAATAAAAAAATCTTTTCCGACCTCAGATTCCTCCTCAATCTCAGCAGCAGCTGCCTGCAGTAGAGCATGGGTCGTGTCCAGGTCATTTCTCTGCACCAGGGACTCTGAAATTTTACATAAAGAATTTAAATAAAGAGACTCTTTTTACACCATCAAGTGTTTTATTCTGAGCCAATGTCTTCGTGACTGTCACCTTCATCAGGGTGGTGTAAAAAGAGTCTCTTTATTCAGTGACTTACCAACCTGATAAAAGTACAGTTTTCAAGGATTGCCAGAATTTGTCAGGTACAAAATTCAAAAACACAAAAATCTAAGTATTAGACAAGACTTGCACCCCAGGTACATTCAGACATCAGTTACCTAGTTTTATTGTGTGTATCGTTTAAAAAAAATGTTTGCCAGTCACCTACATATACCTTGCTGAAGGAATTAGATATCCCCAGGTAGTAAGATATGTTTTTTGGCGTGTTTGTTACCTAGTCGCTGTTTTTTCTCGTCGTACAGGACCCGTAGTTCTGCGGCCTCCTGGTGAGCGCGGGAGAGTTTCTGTCTGCCGGCGACTAGCTCTGGTTCTCTCTCCAGGTTAAACTCTGCCAGGCTGCGGTTACTCGCAAGTAACATCTCACGCTCTAGCTGGAGGGACTTTACCTGTTTCCAAAACATATTAACACTATACTGACTATAGTTACAACTAATATAATACAGTCATTGAAAACTATGTTTCTCTCTCTCTCTCTTTTCAAGGTTACTGGTCAGTAACATCTCTCGCTCAAGCTGCAGGGACTTCACCTGGTTAAAGAATACACATTTTCACTATACAAGTTATAGGGCATAATAATATTATATGCTACTTTCTTCTCTCTTATCTCTTTCTCTCTGTACCTTTCTATCTATCATCTATCTATTATATATCTACATAATCTATCTATCAATCTATCTAACATGTTCAGTAACAAGCGTTACCTCAAAATTTGAGATAAACACTCTATTTACATAATTTCCATTTAGTGTGTTACCTCCCTAGCCAGGGTAAGTAAAATAATTGTGGAAGAGAAATACTGACATTTGTAGTTCTTTAGACTTATAACTGGTGTCATTCATCCTTACCGTTTGTTGGTATAAGCTTGCCTCTTTTGGTACAATATTACATTCTCACATTGGAATACCTGTATATTGTGCAAACAAGAGCTGACAACATGACTCATATAGTCATAAGAACATGACCATAACGGCATAAGGTCGTGGTGACGTAGGGCATAGGAAACTAAGCTAGGAGCTTAAAAATTGAGTTCTTTGGACTAAAGAAGCCGCTTCTATATGCTGCACATACTGGCTAGGGAGCCAGAAGACCAGACATGTTCTAACTAGTACTAGTAGCGTTCTGTTAGTGTAGTTTCATACTCACAGATTCGTGGTCGCTCACTAAGTCCTGTATTCTGTCGTCATCGCTGAGCATTCTCTGTAGTTCCTCCCTGTTTAAGTGGTTCAGAAGCTCGAAGGAAGCTTCTGGGGTCGCCCTTGAACCCTGGGACCAAGACATGGTGGACAAGTAATCACAAGAAACTTAGGATTGAAAAGAAAACATTATTACACTGATCAGAAGAATGTTCAATGTCGGCCGTCTAGTTTGAGCTTGACCGCATCTACACGCAACAGAAAAAGACGCGTTTAAATCTTCTGTTTTATGAGTAATGTATACTTACCTACGGAAATATAATAGAATATGAACTAACTAATTTATTTGTAGGCAGAAGGAACATAACGGTTTCATCGTTATAATTTCGTCCTGCAAAAATAATAACTTTTGATGCGTTTTGCTGCAGTGCATTGCCATCTCCACGGTACAGCGACCTCTAGCGGTACATAATAACTTTGCATGCACCAAGGCCATTTTACAGGCCTTCTTTGACAGTGATGAAACATGCACTTAACGATGTGAATTTCTATCCATAACGTTATGAATACATACTTATACATACAATAGGAACGTTATATACATAGAAATTCGTAAATGAGGCTTCCATATCGCCACGACTACCTCAAATCATTTCCCTGCACTGTATGTTTCCTGTCCTTGGTGCTGAACGCCATCCACACACTATCAAGGGCTCACAACCAATTTTTTTATAATACACAACCAGAATGGTTCAAACAAATAAAAAAACGAGAAAAAAAAATTCAAAAATTGCATGCAGTGCTGTTAATCGTGCAACTTTATTACCATGAGGGTTACTGAGAACATCTGTCTGTATGCCTTTAGTACAAAGGAGCAAATCAGACTGACATATCAGTACAGTAGTTGATGGAAATGGAAACAAAACAATAACTGGTATATTCTACAGTTCTCAATGTATTAGTTTTACATGTTGTCAACTTCATCATCATAGAATCTGATAGAACACTGATAAATTTTAAGCAAACAGAATATTACATGTACTTTCAGGTAACTGTTACTTCGATCTTTCAGTTGAAGCTTCATGGCAGCTGCTTAGTCGAGTGAAGTTTAACTGAATGCTCTATAACAAATTTGCGTGAAGACCTTTCTCAAAGTTGTCATTTTCTTTTTTCAAGGCTTACTTTCTGATCAACGTCACACTTCATATTCTTTGACCTCAAGAAACATATCGAATTTACCATTCTCAGTAAGTCATAATCATATAGTCTCCTCTTTACATTCATGGCAAATCAAAATATGATCTCACTTCATATAAATTCTATCTGACAGTTACAACTTCTAACAAGTCAATCATAACGATGATCACCATATAAATGTAGATGTACGGTATCAAAGATGTATAAAGAGTCAAATGTCTTCTGCTATAGTACAGCGCATTTCTTGTCTTCACATTACAGCCTTTTCCAATTGCAACATCCTATAGCCAACCAACACACAAGAATCAGTACATAATGCTCTTCTTTTTTCCGTTGATCAAACGAACATACTGTTTAACTAACTGTTTCTTATCCACTCTAAGCTCTACTTCTGGCAAGGAGCTATTTAATATAGAGTTACAAAACATTTCCTGTTTCAAAAATGTATAACAAATCTATTGTAATCTGGCAACTTTAATATGGCAAGGTTTTATATATTCACTAGTCTTGTCTTAATTGTGCTCCATGTCTAGAATGACTGATGTTCTAGAAAAAGAATACTGATTCTTCCATTGCTGTATCCACAGTTGGTCCATCAGGCTTCATACAAAACGCCTGCACAATATACATTTTGTACTTGCATTTGCACTTTTACAACAACTTCCATTGCACAGAAATTCCATAGCAATCCCTTTGAGAACAGACATCTCTTGGCAACAATGGAAACCCAGTGGTGGTGTTCTACATGTAAATGGTGTAAAGTTCAACAATATCTCACAAAACGTAGGACTTCAGAGTTCATATGTCTGGAGAATCTCTAATAGACTGACTGTGAATTAAGCATTCACAAAGGATTAGAAGGTGATTGGATGGCAAAGTTTATAGTACAGTACCATCTACATGTATGTAAGAATTGTTTAAATTCAGAACTTTCATTGATGAAGATGAAGCTGTTTCATTCCTGTAGCACCAGATGTTGACTTCAAGATGCTGAGACACTCTTAGAGCATGCTCAGTCTCTTCTTCGCTTCTTTCTCAGCCATCACAGCAGACCTGTAGGGGGGAGGACAAAATAGAGTGGGGTCAGTTAGTCTCATATCCAACATTGGTGAGGACTAGCTACTTGAGTGGAATCTAGTCTGATACACTGTCAGACAAAAATGTACAGATGTCCTACCCGACTGTAGCCTCTACTCTAAAAATCCCAGGGTTGCTAGAGGGTCATATGGTGTAACGACTCAGAACCAACTCTTATCCGGACATGCTACTGATCTTGTGCCCTTGGAAAAGGCACTTCACATGACTTTTCTCACTTAACTCAAGTGAAAATGAGTATTGTCCTGTCCTATGTTTGTTTCTATGTGTGGGACACAACAACAGCAACCGCTGCCTATGTCCCATGTGTATTGTATTGTTACAATTTCAATAAATCAAATCAAATCAAATCAAGTTTGACCCCTGACCCTGACCTGGTGATTTTCCCAGCATGCTCTGACCTCCTCTTGCGTGAGCTGCGAGTCCGAGCGCTGATGCTCCCCTCCTGTTTCTGAGTCTAGAGCGCTCTGGTCTGACACACTGGAGGCATTGGACAACGTTTCTGGGGGGAAAGGATATATCAATTGTTTTCTTTAGAATTTTATATTACATTTTTAAACTGTCATGCCACTAATTCATTTGTATAGGTAGTTACATGTTTAAGGATAAAACTTTAGTTCCAATGCAAAGAATTGTTCTAAGATAGAGGTTTCGACCAGTTACTCTGGTGTTCTCTGAATTTACCAGATACATTTTGACCCAGTGATGTCACACTTCAGAGAAGCCACCTGATAAGTCAGTCTATTGAAGAAGACCAGAGTGACTGGTTAAAAGCTCTAGCTCTTGTTACAAAGCAAGTACATGTACTCTTCCCTATTTAGCTATAGCACCAGAACACTTAGCTAGCAGTATAAAAAGGTTTAACTCTGTGACCTCACCATGCACAGCCTTGAGCCTGCGGCTTCTTTTGGTGTGAGGCGGTGACAGACTAAACATGTCCACATCAGACCACACTTCAGACACTGTCGTGCTTTCTGACTCTACGTGTAACAGACAGGGAGAGCATTAGTGCGTCGGTGTGTTAGTGCAGCAAAAAGCAACAGGTGTCAGATAAGTTAATCTCAAAGTGTCACGTGCGATAGATCAAACAATTAACTCATGTGGTAAAAAGAAAAGAACCGCAGAGAGTAACACACAGAAGCTCTAGAACATCTAGCAAGACGACAAGAGCCCAAGGTAAGATCAATACGTACCTCTTTTAACCCTGCTCCTTGTCACAGGCCTGGTTGTACCTACAGCTTCTGTCTGGTCCTCCTGGGTCCCCTGGACAGGTGAGCTGTCTAGTACAATCAGCTCTGGACCACTGTCTGTCTCCTTCTGAATCTGTCTCATCTCCACATCTTCTTCTTCTTCAGTTGTCTTCAGCTTCTTTGGTGGGGACCCTGTCTTGTCTTTGGCTCTTTTCCTTGAGCTTCTCCTGATCCCCTGGTTGTCAGAGACGTCTTGGTCAGATGCAACACCAGCAGCCTTGCTCCTCCGTCTTTTACTACTGCTTTGTGAGCTCACACTCAGATCAGAGTCGGAAGCCAGCTGCGTTTGTTGAGAGAGAATGTCCTTAGGTGCCTTGCTCCTTCGAGGACGTGTCCCAGAGGTACTCGGTACAGATATATCAAGTGTCAAGTCCTTATCATCCTTTTCGTCACCCTCTTCTTGGAGAACAGGCTCGACTTTCCTTGAACTTCTCCTACTCTTCCTCCTAGACTTGCTTCCTGCTTCAGACATGGAGGACACAGAAGTCATCGAACCGGAATCTGAAGGGATGGGTGACCTTGACCTGGTTCTAAGGCCCATCTTTCCCTTCGGGACGTCCATGCTTGCCAAAGATACCTCTCCCTTGGTGCCTGTCTCTTCAGCAGCAGGTTGTCCTCCGTGTTTATCACCAGTGCCTGTGTTAAAGTCAAGCCTCTTGGGGTCCCCGGTGAGGTCTGGGGCGACCACCACTCTTGGATTGTGTGCCTTGATGATGAGTTCTCCGGTCGGCGAGTGCAAAATCACGGGCTTGTGGTCAGGAGAGTCGCTGCTCACTCTCACCACGATGTGACCGCTCGTCGCAAACTGTACCTCGGGGCTACCCTGGGGGGACACCAACTTGATCCTTTGCTCTTCTTCCTTGTGCTTCTTCGGGGTTGGTGTCTTTACCATCCGCAGCACTTTGCCTTGCTTCTTCTTGCCTGTAGTACTTTCTGCTGGTTGTTCTGAGCTTGCTGAGTCACTGATGGGTTGTGCTAGTGTGACGTCATCCTCCTCTTCTCCTTTCTGTTTATCCACATCTGCTGTCTCTTCGGTTGGTGTCACCTCCATCGTAGTTTCCTCACTTTCTTTATCTTCTAAGATTTGCACTGACTCCTCTGCCTGGGCGGTAATTTCATCCGACACTTTCACACTTTGCTTCTTTGTCTTACTCTGTTCAGCTTCTTGTTCAGCGTCTTTCAGATCCAACTTCCTCCTTCGCAGACTCTTTCTCCGGCTGCTAGAAGACACAGAGCTGTCGCTATCATGGCTAGGAACTTCCCCGACGGGCTGTAAGGTTTGCTGGGCGGTTTTGCGACGCTCTCGCTTAACCATTGGGGTTGGCTCCCTCGCCTTTGCTTCCTTGGCGCTCGTTTTTGAAGACATCAGCATCTTGGAAGATTCTTCTAGTTCTATCTCATCAGGACACACAGTCTCTGACTTGTCTCCCTTTAAAGTGTCTGGATCTTCTAAATTTTCGTGCTCTGAAGGTGAATCTTGGTCTTTTTCAGCTGAAGTTAGGTCTGCAGGAGCGTCAACTTTCTCGGTTTGGTCAGAAACTACGTCACCGGTGTCTGTTTCATCAATGATGACGTCGGGGAAAGTTTGTTTCTCGATGTACTTGCCGTAGCTCTGTCCCAGCATGGATCGCCGGCGCTTGTCCGATGACTTCTGAGGCGGCGTGGACGGGGCAAGGCTCTTCACGTCGTCTTCGCTGTTCTCCTGGGCAATTTTTTCTGTCACCTCAGCCGCAAGTTCCCTCAGCTCATCATCCGTTGACAGCCTCCGCTTTCGCGCTGTAGTCGACGCTGCTCCCCCTGCAGTTTTCACAGGAGACGCCTTGGAGGGAGAGAAGTTAGCTCTCGCGGGAGAAGACTTTCCTCTTGCCGGTGAGACTGGTGTCTTGAAGATGGTCTTTTTCTCTGTTTCTCCGCTCTCTGCAACGTTTGCTGATGGTCCCTCCTCAACAACTTCTTCCTCCTCCATTGACTGCGATACAACTTTTCCAGCTGTTGTACTTCCATACCCCTCAACTTCCAAAGGTATTACCTCAGACTGGTCCAAAGCAGGTTCTGCCATTGAAGTTGGAGCGACAAGATTTTGACGCAGCTTCAGAATCGTTGACGTGAGTCCCTCATCATCACTATCGGACTCCTCAGAGTCAGAAACATCCTGCACATCTGCAAGCCCCTGCTCTTCTACAGTTGGAGACTCCTCCATCTGATTGATACTAGTATCCTGTGACTCTTCTTTTTCGGCATCTGAAAGCTCCCCAGAGTCGGCATCACATTCGACTTCCACTGATTCATTGTCCTTTTCCACTTCGTTTTCCTCATCACTGACTGTGATCTCAGGTTGGAAAGAGTCGTCTTCACCATTTTCAACATTTCCTGCAGTTTCTACTTCTTTCATAGCTTCAGATGTGTCCATTTTGCTTTCCTCTTTGTCTGTGTCTACGTGGATTTCCTCCTTGGTGGTGTGCATGAATTTCTCCACATCTTGTAGCAACTCTGACGCCGTAGCTTTAAACGCCATCATTTCAACACTCTCCTGGGTGGAGTCGTAGCTTTCTCCTTCCAGACATTTAATGTCTCCAAAACTTCTTTCAAGCTTCTCATGTTCCTTACTCTCTTTCTTGCTTTTCTTCTTTCCTTTCTCTTTCCTTCCCTTCTTTTTTTGTCCCTTGTCTACAGATTTAGGAATGTCTCTTCCATTCTTTACAAGTTCTTCCTCATCTTCCACTTCGTCAGCAGAACTGATCTTTATAACTTCCATTTGTTGTGGTACATCAGAAATATCTTCTCCCATTGCTGCTGACATTTTTTCCTCACATTCCTCTAGTTTGCTGCTTTCTAAGTCTACTGCTTGTTCCTGTGTGCTGTCTATGCTGTCTCTGCTGTCCTTCTGCACTGCCCTCACATGTAGGGGTGACACAGGGCTTTTGACAGCCCAGGGACCAGAGGTGCTGTCCCTCTCCTCCTGAGCCCTCCTCCTCACACTCTGTCTTCTGTAAGTCTTTAGGGATTGAGCGACAATCTCTGCAACTTCCTCCTTCCTTTTGGCTTTACTTTTTGGCACCTGAAAACCAACAGAAAAGATTCCTTGATGAAGTTTAGACATGACCCAGGTCATTGAATATCAAAGTTCTTTATTCACATACACCACAAGAGCTGGCATTTTGATATCTGTTATCTTCATCAAGGCAATTATGACTGATCTACTGTGCACTGAAGCTAGATGTTACTACTTCAGTACACAGCGAACCAGTGTGTATGAAGATGACAGTCAGCAAAATGCTCGCTCTTGTAAACAAGTGGTTGTGAATAAAGAACTTTGACATTCAATCATTCACCAATCTGTGAAGACTGTTACATTCATTATCTTACCTTAAACTCTACCTCCTCCACATCAGAATCTTCACTGCCCTCTTCCCTCTCCTCAGGCATGTCCTCTCCGACGTTGATCCCCCCGAGCAAAGTGTGGATCTCACCCAAAATCTGAATCTCCTTCTCACTGTGGTCCTGATCTGGATCACCTGTTCCCATCTACATGTATGTAAAACAAAAAGGATAAAATGTAATTACAGTTCCACAAGTCTTACTGTCTTTAAATCAATTGACAACCACATTTTCCAGTTTGGTGTTACTGTATAGAGACTCTTTTTACATACTAGTAACCAAGAGGTTTATTCAGCTGACGTTTCGGTGACCGTCTGTCACCTTTCTCACGGCAAATCTTCCCAACTTGATTAAACTATCCACAGTTTGGAGTTACTTTTCTATCAAGAGATTCATAGTTGACGAAGTTTAAAATTCATTCAAAAGTACATTGTTTTTGCAAGGATAATGTCCTTGCTTTTTGTAAGTCTTATAATTTTTGATTGAAGTTCTCAAGGTCTGTATTTATATAATTTAGTTTAATTGTTTGCTCCTATCAGAATTGCTCGGTACTGCACCTGTGCTGCCGTGTCTTCATCTTTTGAGTTGTCCACAAAGAACAGGTCTGTGTCATCACTGGGTCTTGTCTCTTTCTCTGTCTGAACTTCGACCTCCGTCTCTACACTGTCTGACTGCCCAAGTCCCTCGGTTAGAAGCTGTGAAGTAAAGGACAACACAAAATCAGAGGGATGAAAGTAATGGAAAGTTTATTGCAAATTCATGCCCGAAGGCTAATTGCAAGAACATGATAACAAATAAACAGTACAAATGATAACAAGTAATGCTAATATG
>NW_017804531.1:1153184-1181244 GCF_001625305.1 Branchiostoma belcheri
CGACTGAGTGATTCAGTCGAAAATTTCTGGTGAGTCAAATTTTGAGTTGGAGAAAAGTTTTAAGTTTTTCATAATGTAATAATAATAATAATAATAATAGATGGTTTATTGAAAGTTTACCAACTCAGATGAACTTTCATGCTGAAGTAATGCTAATGCTACTTTGGATACATTATTTGCTTTAATAGTAGACAAGTCATGAATTACAAGAAATGTTCTAACCCATAGCACAGGTCAGTGCCATGGCAAGAATACAAGGAACATAGCCTGGTTACCAAATTATTATAGCTCCCGAGTCCTTCATCAAATAGCGGAGAGGACATTGGACTCGGGAGCTAAAATAGGTTTGGTAACCAGGCTACAAGGAATGCTCACAAACTCAGAACTGTTAAATGCAGAAAAAACAGATAAGTATAGAGACTAAGAAATACTATACCTGGTGAGATTTCTTAATGACAGACAACTTGTTTCAACATGGAAGATAACAACAAGAATGCGGAACAAGCTGGATGCCTTCCAACAACGATGCCTCCGCAAAATTTTACACATAACATACAGAGACAGGATTACCAACGAGGAGGTATACCACAGAACTGGTACAAAACCACTCAGCATCACCATCACCGAGAGGAGGATGAGGTATGCTGGACATGTCCTCAGGATGACCTCAGACCGACACGCCAAAACATCTGTGTTTTGGAAACCAGAGGGCAAACGGAAAAGAGGGAGGCCTAAACTAACATGGCGACGTGCCCTTCAAGAAGATCTGGAAAGCAGGGGGATAACATTGAAGGATGCCGAGTCCCTCGCCGAAGACAGAGCAGAGTGGAGAAGACTTGCTGCCCAATGTGCCTTGCACGGGAGGAACTAAGTCTAAGTAAGTCTTGTTTCAACATCACAGGTATGAACTGTGTCATCAGTTCAGGGCCCACATAGTGCACCTTTAGTAAGTTATAATTGTGTAAGCAAATATTTAGCTGTATCACCTTTTTATCATAACTTGTTTTTCTTATGTTTAAAATTTCTACATTTTTTTAAACATCTAGCCAACATTTTTGATATTAAAGTGTTGACAGGTGAAATGATATTTCACTTTCTGTCTGTGTCATATTTTGAAGACATTGACGTGTGAAAAGTAAATACAAGTAGGCAGATATGCACACCTGTCTAGCAAAGGTCTTGGTTTACTAAGTAATACAGTACTTAACAAAGCTTCATTTTCCCAAAGCCCACACCTAATGACTTTTCTAAGTAACTGCATTGTGTACTCTTTAATTCTGCCCCACAGCAATTTAAGGCAGTGTCTCAAAGTTCTAAAGAAAGGGACTAAGCAAATATTCCCATCTTTTGTGCGCACACACTGTAGTCAAAGCAGAAAGTTTGCGCATGAAAAGACCAGAGTAACTGAGTAACCAATGCAGTGTTCCACTTCCCCATACCATGTCGGTTGGACAATATGTTCTTAAACAACACAGATAAATATAGAGGTGCACCAGACATGCGCAGTGCGAGACATGCTATGGACTTTGCACAAGGAGACAGAGTGCTATCAGAGGTATGTATCGAGTGACAGACTTGAGTCAACAGTGCATAACAACTGCACAGCAACGAAACAGACAACACAGCAGAGACACATGTGCACCAGATTTGGGAAGGAAGAAAAGTTCTTTCCTCAACTCATGGTTGGACTCAACATTTTGTGGGATGTAGGAATGGTTCTCTACTCTTGCTTGTGACACTCATTGTCAGATTCGAGGAAAGCGTCGAAGGTTTGCAACCGTGCGAGGGAAAATAGGTAAGTTACACGTGTACCCTCTTTTTACTTTGACCGATGTAGGTATAGTGTCCGGGGACTTTGCAAAATGAAAAGAAACTTTTTGCAGGATATGTGGCATTTAACAAATCTGAATAAGAGGTATTAGAAGTTTTAGAAGTCAGAATAGTTTTTTTCAGAGCAGGGGTTGTCAAGGCTGCAGATGTAAAGCTGCAAACTTTGGACCAATTGACTTTTGTACGCAACAGAAAAAACGCCCACACTCTGAGCTTTAGTTGGGTAGTTGACACAGTTTAAGTAAGACAAATTTTAATGAAATTTTTTAAATAAATTTTTCAGAAATTTTGTAACTTTTCTGGTTGTACATGAAAGACTGCAAAAGGGTCAAATCTCATTTTGGTGCTTTTACTGTGTTAAGTTCATACCTGAGGTACTGGGATTTGGTAGCTACACATACATGTGTATTTAGCGTACAAACAGGAATAAACACGTACAAACATTTATGTCAAACCTAGGCAGCAATAACATTTGACACAGTTCCCGGCCCAATTGCGATAAATAGCCTTATCGCATTGGGTTCTAATGGTTATCAAACAGGCTTCCAAAAGTGTTTTTATAATAATTCCAGAATGTTTTGAGCATGGCACTTTCTAACATTTGAATATCAGATTTAGATGTTGGAATTGATGTTGCTACAATTTATTTTAGTTTCGAGACACCAAACTTTTGGCACATTCCACATTGAAATGTGTGTTTTCTTAGGTTTGTATGACAAACATTACTTAATATATAACTGCTTCCTGTCATCAAACTGTCAGTGATTATAAGGGGGAGAAAATGGACGAGATTGTTGAAAAGTGTCATCACTGAAGTTTATTTCTCGAATCATTTCAGAACGCTTTCAAAATGGACGAAAGGGACGTGGAACTCTTACGCGACCACCAGCTTTACATTGTGAACAATCTACGCGTTGGCGACATCAAGTCGTACCTCATAGAAAAGAAGGTCTGCAGCTCTGACATGTTTGAAGAGATACAAATGGAGCCAACCAGGAGGCAACAAGTTGAGAAGTTTCTCGACCTGCTTGTTTTAAGAGGCCCCAATGCCTTCGGACATTTCTGTGACTCTCTCAAAGCCGATTACAACTTTCTCTACGAAAAACTCACAACTGAGTACAAGAGAACACCAGATCATCCGCTTCGAGAGGAAAACAAAAGACTGCAGAATGACAACAAATCAAAAGGAAGGAAAGTCGCAGAGCTTTCGAAAGTGTTGTCTTTCCTCTACCAAACATTGGAAAACATTGAGAAAGAGCTGGCAGAAGGGGTATCATATATCGAGGTGATAAAGTTGGTGAAGAAAGGAATGAAGAAATTGCACAAGCATCTGCCTCCTTCAAGGACTCAAAACAAACATTCGCCAAAAGAGAAAACAGTTTCTACTCCAAATCTGCAGCCTGAAAAAGGTAAAAACACTTCCACAACACCTGTGAACGAGAGTGACATCCACAAAAGCAAAACCGAACCACAACAACTCTCCAGAACATCAACTAGAGCAGAAACTACTGAGAGAAAACCAAGCCAGCAAGACACAGGTCAAGATACAAAGGATAAAGAGAGTGCTGATGATCTGTCAACTATCTCATCTTCAACAACTTCCAACCATCCTTCTGTAGAAACGGTAACCCCAAAGACTGACATGCATCCAGGGACATCAAAAGTCTCCACAAATCAAAGCATTGAAGGGGTAAAACCAAAAGAGGACAAGCTTCCTTCCAAGTCAGAAACTGAAAGTCGGACGGCGCCCATTGTCTGGAAAACTGGACACCACGCATCAGAAACAGGAAGTCATCTCACAACCAGTCAAACAAAAGAACCGAAAGAAAACGGAAAGACAAAAGACAAACAAGAAAGAACAGGTTTCACATACACATTAGTGACTTCTGGGAGCCAAGGAGTGTCCAACAAATCTGTTCACCACCCATACACAGGTAGAAGACATTCCCTACAAAGGACACAGATACAACCGTTCGGTCAGGTCAGAGTGAGTGGCTCTAAGACCAGTGGTGGTGTGTTCAGCCACAGAAGTTCGTTCCCTGTACATGCACATCAGCTGACACAGGTTCAGGCCTGGAGGACAAGAGAAGAGACTAGAAGGGACAGTCCACCGACACTTGTGAAAGGGAGATACCTGCCTAAAAGTCAATCTCTTCCCAAACTTTAAGGTTCAGGTGAGAAGAATGTAGTTCTCTGATTCAGGGCTGATACAATGTACAAAGATTGTGCAATCCAGCATAAAAAGAAGAGAACTAGTACAATACATGTATATATCAAGTGTACAATATGTAAAAGTGTACAGTTTGATTATGTCTCTGCCAGTAATAATAAATTAACTGTTACTGCTTGTTTTTAAAACATGCACCAACATTGTACTGTTTGTGTCAATGACAATCCAGTAAACAATTTTCTCCTGTGATAAAACACTTCTACAACAACATTACCGGTACATAATGTCACAGTTTGGTTTGGTTTGGTTTGGTTTGTGGTCATGACAAGTTGAATAAAAGTTCTAAATAGAAACTTTGCAGCTCCAGATGTCTTACTGACTGTGAGGGATGATGACTAATGTGAGATGTTGGTTAGCTTGATGTGAGAAATAAGTCCACAATATTTCTGCTATCATGACTTACATCCAGTAGATTTTCCCTGAAATCCTGGCTTGCCTCCATGAGTAGAAACTTGGTGACGTGTGAGCCGGTCCACTTGGGGGTGTTTGGCACCTATAGAATGGTTTATCATTATATTATCAACTATATCACAACAGTTGCAGCCCGAAGACCGAATTGATGAAGCAATATTACAGAAATTGACTGCAAAACAGTAACAACATTGTCTTCACAACCTAAAATCAAAAACCAATATTTACATCAGCATACCAACTGATATATACACAATGATTGATTCAGTTATAAAAGTACCTGGTCCATGAGCTCTTCACTGCTGCTGCACAACCACTGCAGAAAGCTAGGGGGCGCTGGTGTACTCAGGGCCGCCTGGGGTCAGACAGAGACGGTAGATTATTGCTAACCGCTGATTCTGAGAAAACAAGAGCTTTTAAAAAAAGCATTGTCCTAATTTAAAAATTTTGTTCCAACACAAAGAATTGTTCTCACCTTGAGCTTTCGACCAGTCTAGATGAGGACAATCTTTGTGTTGGAACAAAAGTTTCAACTCGAAACATGTAACTACCAACACAGGTGAACTTTTCTGACAGTGTAAGATGGATTATCCTATTTCTGTGATATGAGAAGTTGAATATTGCTGAACTTGTGAACTACCTTAATTAAATCCCACTTAATCCAAATTCACACTTAAATCTAGACACTACTAGTATCCTAAGCATGTATGATACATGTAATAGCCAGACTACAGATTACATTATAGTAGAACATGGGGTTGACTACACTGACAATGTGATTAAACACTGTTATTTTGCTGCCCTGTATGATACCTTCTGTAGTGACTTCCATGCAGGTGAGTTTTGCGGGATGATGTCCCTGGCTTTGCACACGGCACACATGTATCTGATGTAGGACTGGTGGGTCAAAGGTGAAGGGGCGGTGTGCAGAAATCTCCTGCAAGGGGAGATCACACCAACCATGTTTAAAGTTAAAACTTATGTTCCAACATTCTGGTCTTCTTCAATATACTGACCCAGTGAGACTTATCACGTGGCTTCTCTGAAGTGTGACGTCAACACTGGGTCAAAGGTGTCTGGTAAACTTCAGAGAAGCCACATGACAAGTCTCACTGGGTTAGTCTATTGAAGAAGATCAGAGTGTAGGATGTAGGGATTTTCTTTTACACAATCAGTAGTGTCTTTTTCCTTGCTTACATTTCAGCATCTATCAGACGCCTCCCCCAGAGCCTCTGACTAGAGACAATACTGGTACTGTAAAAGAAAATCCCTATATCCTATGCTCTACCAACCTGATGAAATTATTTTCGGAAGACCAGAGTGATTGGTCATATGCTCTAGGTTAGAACAACTCTTGGCCTTATGACTCCTCACTTACATGTACCATAAAGATGTAGATTTTTGCCAAGTTTAAGAGCCAGTGTTCTTGGTAGCATGACAGAAGCCAAGTTTAAGAAAAAGTTTTCTTGGGAGTAAGAAGACTGATGCTAAGTTTAAGAGACAGTTTAGTTGGTATCCAGACTGACCTGTATACAGGTGTGAGGATCGCCCCGTCTCTCTCTCCTTCTGCCTCAGACTGCAGAAGTACATCCAGGATGTGAGTTGGGGAGTGGCCTGGAACAAACACAACAATGCTGTCACTTACTTGTACATACTGTAGAGATTGTGTACTGGCATGAGCTGTACCAAACCCTACCTACAATATACTCCTGATATACAGATATAACCTGCATATTGCTTCTACAATCCTAATAAATACTGTAGGTCATTCAATCATTTGGGAACTTACCAAGCCACACAAGGATGCAGTTTCCGATGGACTGTGACACTTCAGACACTTTGCCATCAGATTTAGAGCTGCACATGAAAAATGAAATCCTTTTAATTTTAGCAAGACAGCTAGAGTACAGGATCTTTATACACACATTCAACACAAAAGAATTGTACAGTTTGTACATGTGCTAACAACAACAGTGACAAATTACTTGGTTTTGATGGTTGATCGGTTTGATGGTTGTCAGAGTATATAATCAAAAATCATTACATGACAGAAGCTAGCAACCCTGTGTGATTGAGGTATGACATCTACCAACCAACACAAAGCTAGCTTTACTATAAAACAGTAAACTCACCTGAGCTGTGTTCTTGTGACCAGTAGGCTCAGGTCCACATACACGGAAACAAAAGCTGCCACCAGGTCTTCATATCCAGGGTCTTCCCACTAAAACAACATAGTACAAAAGAAATCATGAACAAAACACCATAAATATCTGAAAATATTGCTGCCATATAACATATGCTAAAGAGTAATGTAGAATCATAAACCATGTAGAATCGTACAAACGTTTAACGATTTTTTTCCTCTGAAAAAAATGCTTTCAAGACATTATGATGTCTGTATCATGTATGGGTGTATTGTGTTAAAATTGTTGAAAATTTACAACCAACACCAACATCAAAGACAAAATGAAACCCAGTGCCACCTTGACTGCAGGGTCCCTTTGTATGTTGAGCACCATCAGGAACCTCAGCACGATCTCTCTTAGTTCTGCTGCTCTGTCTGGCAGGTCTTCCTGCAGGCTGTTTTCATATGCCTGCTCCAGTCGTCTGTAAATAGGTAAATGTATCAGACCTTAGAACAAGTAATATAAGTTGATTCATCCATTGTCTTGTACATAGGTAAATTTTGTTGTACCCACGTGTCTGTCTGTATGTCTACATGTAGTAGCCTTATGAAAGTCGCTGTACTTTTGTTGTGTTGAATAAAGTTTAATCTGTAAATGTTATAGAAAATGTCATTTTACCTCATATTTGACGTTCTGAAACTGGGGATATGCTATTTCTCATCTTTCTAAATCAACATACCCAAAACAGTCATCCCATATGAAACCAGGAAATATAACAAGGCATGAAAATATGCTCTCCCAAAGCGCTTTGGTGTAAATACACTGTTTATATACAGTGTATATAATATACATATACCAGTATTAACTGTGTCAATCTATAGTAGAATAAGAAAGTTTGTCTAAGAACTGAGAGACATGCTGTGAAATCTAACCATTGCTCTCTGGCACCTTAACCTTATCCCTACCGCCTATCCTCGTATTGTAATCAACAGAAATTTGGTGCCTGAGGCAGAAGGTCAAGATCTAATACAAAAGTTGCGGTAGCAGTTCTTGTTGTCTGCAGATGTAGAGTTACGAACTGTAGCTGTATTACAGGTATATCAAGTCTGTAACCTTCTCCCTACTGCCTATCCTTGTAATCAATAGAAATTTGGTGCCAGACGACTACAACGTAAATCAGCAACAGTAGGTCAAGATCTAAGTTGCGGTAGCGGCTTTTGTGGTGTACAGATTTACGAACTGTTGCTGCACTACATCAAACCCACCTGACAAACGCTGCCGCTACTTTCTGCAGAGCCACCGCCTGCTTGTTCAGGTTCAACAGCTGGGTCAAGGTCACCAGGCAGTCAAGGTCGTCCTTCTTGGAGGAGATAATGTTGTCCAGAAGGGCGTCTGAACCTTCCACTGACGGGAACCATCTTTGGAACAAGTTCAGATCTGGTGTAATGTAAGGGTAAGAAAAGGTTATGAGTAAAGAGGCTTCTGATTGGAGTACTGCTTCTCACTACTATGTAGCCAATATAGGTAGTGCTTAGCAAAAGTGCCACCTATGTCTGCTACATATAGCGGCGAGAAGCAGAACTCCAGTCAGAAGCTCTGAGGAAGATGTCTGACAGGCATCAAAACATAAGCAGGTGAGAAACATTACCGGTTGTGTAAGAAGAAAATCCCTATACCCTATGTCATATTGGCTGTTCCATTGACACATTGTGATTATCAATTTACACCCTGGTATTAGTCTTTACCAGACACCTCTGCAGGCTGAACAAAGAGTAGAAATTGGCCTAAAATGAAGCTGAAAATGTAGCTGGCCAGGAGAGTTAGCCGGCCATAGAGTGTTTACTATTGCAGGCAAATTGGACCCTCTATAGCTGGCAAACTCCCCTTGGCCAGCTACATTCCTTTTTAGGCAGACTTCTAGTACTATTTATTCAGCCTGCAAAGGAGTTTTGTGGAGACAACCATGAAATAACAATGACACTGACTCACAGTGTGGCATCTGCTCAGCCTGGGGTAACGTTCTGACCCAGGTCAGCGCCGAGCGTAGCCCGTCGGCGGCCCGCAGATTGTATCGGTGTTCAGCAGAGCCTGGTACTGACTCGTGTGCCGATGTGATGCCGCGGACGTTTCTGTGACAAACATGTTATAATATTACAAGCCTTTAGCTCTTTTATATTGTAAGGCTTTGAGGAACATCAGAATAATTTTCAGTTATTGGGAAAGGAATATGAATGGTATAAGCAGAATCTAGTAGAAAACACACTTAAATATTGGATATCAAAAGAATTTACTATACTAGTGATCATAATTTTGTGTGTGTGTGTGAGTGAGCATGGGTGAGTGAGTGAGTGAGTGAGTGACTGTGGCATGTGTAAGTGAGTGTAAGGTCACTAATAGTGAAAAAACACCAAAGAGCAACCCAAAAAAACATGGGTTACTGATTAGTGACAAACTCTCCACCTCCACAGCTTATTGAAGTACATGTCAAAGTTGTCAACAAGGAAGTCCTTCAGTTTCTTATTGTCGGGAAGGTCGTCCACTGCAGTTTGGAACATGGACCTGAACTTGGCTTCTCCCATGGTGGCACACTCATCTGGGAAAAAAAAAATTATAAATAATATTAATAAACCTTGTCATGATTCATTCATCAGTATTAAAAGTCAAATGTTTGTCAGTGTATCCAAGGAGGTTCAAAAGAGACCTCCTTGGTGTATCTGTGTGCACGTGTAGACTTAACAAACACACTCAGGGCTTGGCATACTGGATGCACATGCACCTTAATGCAGGTTAAATTGGAGCCGTAGAGGTTAGCCGCGGCGACTGTTGCAGGGCTTCTCTTGCTTGCAGTCTTTTACATTAGCCCTGTTGTTAGGGCTAATGTAAAAGACTGCAAGCAAGAGAAGCCCTGCAACAGTCGCCGCGGCTACGTAGAGGTATATTATATGTGTGCCTGCCCCTAACCTCTGCACTAGTCCACCATATACATGGTCCAATTGTACTGGGTTTATATATATCATATATACTTTTGCTGGTAAATTTCATTGTTACCTGCACCAGTGCAGGTATGCAGAAAAAAGGATTTCGAGCCCTGACACTACAACAGGAAGGGAGTTTGAGAGCCAAAAGCCAGCTGGGTATTATTTACACCTTGGGGGAGGGGGGCAGCCATAACACACGGGACTTATTTCAGGCTACAAGAGGCCCTTAGCTTTCGTGCCGACTTTAACATCTAATATAGGAGCCGAATAAAGTATTTATTCATGTGGTCTGCACGGTTCAGACAGTTTTCTTCTCAAAAACTTAAAACTCATGTGTGCACATGCATGGCACATGGTGGGCATGTGGAGTTTGTAACTTGTTATAGCAAGACCGAATTTTCAGCTTACCTGAGTTGAATTTGTGCGCGAGGCGGTTCACAAACCGCTCGGCCTTCTTGTCAACCGGCATGGTGAACTTCTAAACCCTACTCCATCACACAGCACAGTAAAATGCCTGCAAAAACGTGGAGTTTGGACGACTTCGCAACACTTCTTCGTGCTACGAATGACGCGCGCTGTCCTCACACATGACGTAACGAAACTAGCCCCAGATTCGAGTCCTCCGATTCGGGCAGTGGAGTCGCGGCTCTCGTTCTTGAATTTGGAAAAATTTAAATAGATGCACAAATCAAGAAATATTGCAGGCGGAATTTTAGAGAGAGGCACAAAGCTGCTAAAAGTGCTCTGTAGGGGTTATTGGGAGGTTATTTGGTTAACGTTACGTATGATAATGATGTTAAACACACAGATCGAGTCGTTTAAGCGACGGTCACAACTCGCCGTGCGTGCTTCTGCGTGCTGTCTACGTGCAAAAACGTGGGCAATCGTACGGCATCCGTGCGTGGTGAGTATCACCTCCGTACGGAATCCTACGGATTTGGGAGCACGCAGACACGCCGTAGAACTTTAAGTGCATACTTTTTCTACGTGCGGTCTACGGATTTACCACCCGTGCGTGCGAGTACGTGCGACGCGCGTGCCCCGTACAGCCTATGAGCGTGCAACTTCACTATTCTCACGTGCAATTGCTGTACGGACAGCGCACGAAGCGTGCCACGCACGGTGCTTGCGTCATCCGTGCTTACTCCTCACTTCCCAGTTGACCTGCTCAATGACCACGCAGAACACACGTGCACCATACCAGGTGCTCCGCACGTGCAACGCACCTGATCTCTACAGTATATAAAGACAACTTGACGGGCGACTGCCAACTCGTCTCCAAGATGCCCAGGATGGCTCAGAAGAAGACTACCAGACAAGACCCAAAGAAACGGGCCGCGGAAGACACCAGGGCGGCTAGTGATGATGAAGTTAAGGGCCCTGTCACACTTCTGCGAATAGCAATTGCGTATGGGTTGCGTACAGACATTTCTGCTGTACGCACAATATGCGAGGGTACTGTGACGCACATGTAGCGTATAAATAACGAATTCAGCGCATAGATTGCACATGTCATCCGTATGGCGTTCGCATGCATTGCGAAGGCCAGGCGTATTCCGGACGCTCTCAACGTATTTCCACCAAATGCCTAACGCACTTCCGACGAATGCCAAGCGTCTTGTGTACGTATTCCCCGCTGCTTCCTGCTGTTTCATTCGCAGCGAGTCATTCATGGGCCGCCCTCAACTCAGATAAAATGTGTTTGTTTCCATTTCGCCCCAGCCCTGGTCAATTTCCTGTAATATATTGTCAGGTAAATTAAATACACGTACCCAGTCTTTATACAAACATAACAGTTAGACTGTTAATAGCCTTGATGAATTGGAGATGTCAAGAAATACCATCCCTTAATAATTTAAAAATAATGAAAACACGCATACTTGCAAATACAATTGCCAATTTACAATTGCGCATACACACAGATAGCATGGACACTACACATCTCTGTGAACACTACCATCTTTATATATCTTCCGACACTACATTACAACCACAGTTCAAAGCGGCTACTGTTATAAATCCATCATCTTTAGATGTTTCATGACATTGAGTTTATATTCGCCCGTAGCTTTTATGCTTCTACATTTTTATAAACTATTTTGTACCAATCTACGTACACTACACATTTTCTCGGACAAAAAAAACAACAAAAACAGGCAACTGGCGTATCATCCCAAAGGACAGGCAACAAAAAGCAAATATTCTATGTTAAATATAGATATATTGATAATATGCAAAATGGCCAGTCCTAACATCATTTTTGGGGAGGCGGTACAAGGGTGTTCTTTTGTGTTAAAAAGTGTCAAAATGCATTTTTGTGAAACATTGCACTTTAGGAAAGACGTTTTCCCAATGATCATCTACTTTTCAGCAAAACATATTAGAAACAGCCAATCTCCAGAAGGTTTGTTAACCATGGGGTCTAGAGGAGCCGGTACCCCGGGTGTAGCCCAGGTGTTCGGCAAGTTCGCTATCTAGATCTGTACGCTACCTTTGCGCTTCTCATTATTTAGTTACAAATACGTACAATGCGCTGTCCTGTTGCAATACCAACGGTACTAAAGCGCTGTAAGTACGCGTCCATTGTACGCAGCTTATGCACAGGTGGAGTCCCAGGTGCAGATCAGCGTATGAGCCGCGTGTCCCCAACGAACACATAGCATACTCATACCGTGCTTGACCGATGCATTACATATTAAAAACGCATGAACTGCGTAACTGCGTACGCAGCGTAGTTTTGGGCATGCTCAAAACTACGCTGCGTACTGAGCCGGGCTGTGCGTGTGCTGTGCGTATGCCGGCGTTCACTAAACTTACACAAAACGACTGAGATGCATATGAAGTGCGCAGTTTGCGTACGGCTGCGTATGAAAAAAATGTCCGTACGCAACTCATACGCAAGTCTATTCGCAGAAGTGTGACAGGGCCCTAACAGGAGGTGCACGCACTTACAACGTGCGAGTGAGTAAGGAAACCGTGCGTACGCCGCACGTGTAGGTACGGCCTGTACGCGGCAACGTAGCAATCGCACAGAGATCGTACGTTGTAAGCACGAACAACTCACTTACCACTTGCGCAACGTACGATGCACGCAACCGCTGACGGCCAGGCGTGTCGTGCAGACCACGTACGTACACCTTGCGCAACCGTGCGAGTGACGTACTCCCTCGGCCGGCCACCCTACGTTTGCAGAAAAAACGTAGCAGACGTAGCCACGACAAAAACGTACGGACAAAAAGCACGCACGGCGAGTTGTGACCGTCGCTTTAAGGAATGGCAAGAAAGACTCTTTATTTTCATTTCTTCACATTTTCTTCTTTTCCGTTAGAAATGATTTCGACATTCTACTACACTAGTATCGTTTCCCAATATTTGTGGCAATTTACGGCATATATTTTCTCATTTTGTAGCTGCTTTTTGTATTTACTCAGGGGTCGAAATAACCCTCTGTGTGCAACTTGGTGCAAGTAAATTTGGTGTCGTGCAACTAATTTTTTGCCTGCTTGCACCATGGTGCAAGTTTGCTTTATCCACTGTTACTACCTGTAGAATTACCCAATAATATTAATTAATAAAGAACTGGAGTGGAAAGGAACAAAACCAGAATCCATGAAGTTTTTCTTCATTTTTTGTAAGTAACAGAAGGTTACTATCTACGTCGCTGCCAGCGGATGTTTCCCATCACTTCTGTATTTTTGGAGGGTGCAACTATTTTTCTTCCGGTGCAAGTATTTTTCTTTTCATTTGCACCAGTGCAAGTTGGCCCCAAAATCTATTTCGACCCCTGTTACTGTATGGTCGATAACTTTTTTTTGGCAGAAACATTCATGCGCGGATGTCATCCATATAAACAAATCAACATGGCCGTACCTCAATTCCCGGGATCCCCGCAGTTTGTATTCACAAATGTACGGGCGGCTTGCGGGGAACTGGCCCTGAAAAGTACCAGCCCTGTCCTTGGTGCCCCTGGTACGGAATATACCATCCCTGTCCCTGGTACTGAAAATACCATCCCTGTCCCTGGTACTGAAAATACCATCCCTGTCCCTGGTACTGAAAATACCATCCCTGTCCCAGGTACTGAAAACACCTTAGCTGTCCCTGGTACTGAAAACACCATCCCTGTCTCTGGTACTGAAAACACTGTCCCTGGTACTGAAAATACCATCCCTGTCCCTGAAAATACCATCCCTGTCCCTGGTACTGAAAATACCATCCCTGTCCCTGGTACTGAAAATACCATCCCTGTCCCTGGTACTGAAAATACCATCCCTGTCCCTGGTACTGGAAATACCATCCCTGTCCATGCTACTGAAAATACCATCCCTGTCCCTGCTACTGAAAATACCTTAGCTGTCCCTGGTACTGAAAACACCATCCCTGTCCCTGGTACTGAAAACACTGTCCCTGGTACTGAAAATACCATCCCTGTCCCTGAAAACACTGTCCCTGGTACTGGAAATACCATCCCTGTCCTTAGTGCTGAAAATACCATCCCTGTCCTTGGTACTGAAAATACCATCCCTGTCCTTGGTACTGAATATATCCGGTTCCCAATACTTAAAAGCTACGAATAATTCACCAGTTAAGTGTATTTCTGAGTAGTCTGAATAGTCTAAATACCTATTGTTATACGATTATCTTGTATCCTTCTGTTATGATACTGCAGCTTAAGTCATCACAACACCCAAATAATATATTACAAGTTGCTTCTTTTGAAAAATATGTATTTACATATTTCACCTCCATTCACTTGTTTTCTGTACATTCCACATACGACGCGTGCGTGCGTAGACACCACAACATTGATTTGTAAAATTTGTTTAAACCGTATTCGAAGTACTGTTCTGTGGCAATTGTGTGAGTAATCCCTGATGAAGATAATAAAATCTCAAAATTTATGTGACAACAGCATTTGTTTAGGAGTAAGTAAGCCCTGTAAAAAAACAATACAATACTAGCTGGAAACATTGAGCAACTACAAGTAACAGCAGCAAGCGAAGAAACAATGACATATCATGAGGTACAAAATAGAGTAGCATAGAACAGTGTAGCTTAATTAAAACAGTGCCTACCATGCGGACAACGGATAAAAAATACGAGTTGTATACTGTAAAATCTCTTGGTGTGTTGAGGCAGAGGCTTACCATACTGTCTACGTTCCTCCTACCTATAAGTTGGGACTAGTTGACTACATTGAGGCAATGACGTGCTTGAAGTTACCCAAGCTAGACGGAGAGAGGGTCTTGTATATTACTACAAGCGGCATTGTACTCTAAAAATTCTTTTTGACGCAGACTGAAATGAGGATATTAGCTTATGGCTTGCGCGCTACTAGAATATTTGTTTTCGCACATAGTTTGACCATTGATAAAAGATGAAGTTGCATGAAACAATGTATCCAATATTCATTCCCGTCCCTAATGTCATTATATTTAATATCTATTTTACATTACAATAATTTCTAGTCATCTATTTTGTTTTTCATTCTGATCTATTAGCATATATACAGCCTTCTTGTAAACATTAACGACTGCTCTCTGTTGTCTCGAAAACGGGTCGAAATTGTCCTCTGAGTTTCTTCGCCGCTTGAATTTTCCTTCCGAATTTCTTAAGACGCAGTTCATCCTTTCTTGGGAGACTTCAGGTAAGTTTAAGAATCTGGTTATTCTTCTGAGCTGATTGTCGAGGTCGTCTCTCAGCTTCTCGTATTGGACGATGAGCAGCGGACCCGGAAACTTCAGCCAATCGAGGAACGTGTTACTCCAGGTCTGGGACTTGCCTTCGACAAAATCTCGCCACGCTGAAAGAACGGAGAAGGCGATTGGTTGAGGTTAGAGTAAATTTTATCGGTGTTTCTTTGTTTGGACAGGAATTTGTTTAGTCAGTGTGAAAATGAAACCCCGATTAAAAAAAACTAAAAACACGCCAAAAATATGCTAGAACCCAAACCTCTGCATGGAGAGTAAGAGCGTATTCATTCAACTGGAATATCCATAAACACAGTGACACTTACAGTACCTAAACGTGTTCCCTACCTTGGCTCTTATATCTGGCCCTGGCGGCAAACCCGTTATGGCCGCCATAGTGTCGGTTGAACTCCGCTAGGATGGCGTCGTATGGGTCTCGCACCATCAAGATTGTCTGCAGAAAGGCAAAATCACATACATTGGGTAACACATAACCAGGAAAAACACGCATGCGAGACACTTATTCGAATTTTTGCATACTTCGGGTAGAAACAAATAAACGTTACACGTAAGACTTTTCCCAATGATGGAAAGCCCGCTTCACCTATAAGACACGACCTCCCTATCAGGTAGCAACATATGTACGGAGACACCTACTGGCATTAATTTTGTCGCAATCTTGTACAATATTAATATCTGCACTGTGTATAGTGGACACCATAAGCATGAGTTATTTCCAAGCATCTATATATAGCTACCACTCGTGGATGGAATTCGTAGTATGGACGTGGACAAATGTTCTTTGGTGGACTGTACAACAGTTAAAACATTTAATGGCAGGAGTTGCTTAAAGCTTTCTAGTGATGATGCCGCAACTGTGCTTGATGGCAACGAGTTCCACTGTACTATAGTTCTTGGAAAATACAAGTTCTTGACACCTCAGCTCTGATATTTGAAGACATGACTTTTTTTCTGGGCTGGTGGCGTCACGTACCTTATCGAAGTGCTTGAATGAGTTGTTCCCGCCGAACTCGTGTGTCTTGACCAGGACGACCGACCCGTTGATGCAGCCCTCAGCCGGGAACCCGTGTCTCTTCAGCTCCAAGTCTTTGTATACACTCCCTGTCAGAATACCTGAAACATAAATATTAAAAACAACTCTTTTTATAAGATATTCTGACAATTTTTGTACGTCTCTTCAGCTCTAAGTCTTTGTAAACTTCCTGTCAGAATACCTGAAACACAAATACTAAACCCAACTTTTATCGGATATTCTGAACATTTTTTGTATGTCTCTTCACTCCATGTCAGAATACCTGAAACTAAAAAAAAAACCAACTTTTTTATCAGATGTTCTGACATATTTTCTTATATGTATCCTGAAACTTACCGTGCGGAAATACTTAATATAATGTTTGCAGCCACACTTGGCTGGCTGTTGTGCGGACGAAGTCGGGTCTTGGTTGGCGGTTAAATTTGACTCAAATCTAACTCAAATTCGATTCGATTTGTATAAAAAGGTTCGTATAGACTGCTCCCGAACTCCAGCCAACTTTGTTCACATGGTGATCGGGTGAAGGTTCTGAATGTGTGACTTGACTTGAGGTGGGCTTGTATGAGAAACAACATGAAACATTACTACTGAAAAAGCAATCACACATAGTTATCATAAGTTTCCCAAAATGTCACAGAATTCCATCCTTTCTTCTCCTTTCCCATTGCTAAGTTTCTGATATTGTGAGGAACCATTTATAAGCGTGTTCTGGACACATTGAGAGTGTGTAAACCCCGAGATATGCAGCACGTGTACACAATCACACATAGTTCTCTTATGTATTCCCAAAATGTCACACAATTTTTCCTTCTTCCCTTTCCTCGTTGCTACATTTCTGATATTGTACATGTGAGGAACCATTTATAAAGTTGTTCTGGACACATGTACATTTAGGGTTTGCAAAGCCCTAGATATGAGGCACGTGTGCACAATCACACATAGTTCTCATAAGTATCCCCAAATGTCACAGCATTCTTCCCCTTCTTCTCTTTTCTCGTAGGTAAGTTTCTGATATTGTGAGGAACCATTTATAAGCGTGTTCTGGACACATTGAGAGTGTGCAAAACCGGAGATATGCAGCACGTGTTCACAATCACACATACTTCTCTTAAGTATTCCCAAAATGTCACAGCATTCTTTTCTTTCTTCCCTTTTCTCATTACCTAACTTCTGATATTGTGAGGAACCATTTATAAGCGTGTTCTGGACACATTAAGGGAGTGTAGAGCCGGAGATATGTAGCACGTGTGCACAATCACACATAGTTCTCTTAAGTATCCCCAAATGTCACACCACTCTTTCATTTCTTCCCTTTTCTACCTTTTCTACCTTTTCTTCCTTTTGCTACATGTCTGATATTGTGAGGAACCATTTATAAGCGTGTTCTGGACACATTAAGGGTGTGTAAAACCGGAGATATGCTGCACGTGTCTGCAATCACACATAGTTCTCATAAGTATCCCCAAATGTCACAGCATTCTTCCCCTTCTCCCCTTTTCTCGTTGCTACACTTCTGATATTGTGAGGAACCATTTATAAGCGTGTTCTGGACACATGTCATTAAGAAGTGTGTAAAGCCGGAGATACGCTGCACGTGAGCACAATCACACATTTAGTGTCTCATAAGTATCCCCAAATGTCACAACATTCTTTCCTTTCTCCCTTTTTCTCGTTACTTAACTTCTGATAGTGTGACGAACCATTTATAAGCATGTTCTGGACACATTAAGGGTGTGTAAACCCCGAGATATGCAGCACGTGTACACAATCACACGTACATGTAGTTCTCTTAAGTATTCCCAAATGTCATAGCACTCTTTCCTTTCTCCCCTTTTCTCGTTGCCACATTTCTGATATTGTGAGGAACCATTTATAAGCGTGTTTTGGACATATTGAGAGTGTGTAAACCCCGAGATATGCTGCACGTGTGCACAATCACACATAGTTCTCATAAGTATCCCCAAATGTCACAACATTCTTTCCTTTCTCCCCTTTTCTCGTTGCCACATTTCTGACACTGTGAGGAACCATTTATAAGCGTGTTCTGGACACATTAAGGGTGTGCAAAGCCCTAGATATGAGGCACGTGTGCACAATCATACATTGCTCTCTTAAGTATTCCCAAAATGTCACACAATTTTTCCTTCTTCCCTTTTCTCGTTGCTACATTTCTGATATTGTACATGTGAGGAACCATTTATAAGCGTGTTCTGGACACATTAAGGGTGTGTAAAACCCAAGATATGTTGCACGGGTGCACAATCACACATAGTTCTCTTAAGTATTCTTAAATGTCACAGAATTCCTTACTCTCTCCCCCTTTCTCGTTACTTAACTTCTGATATTGTGAGGAACCATTTATAAGCGTGTTCTGGACACATTAAGAAGTGTGCAAAGCCGGAGATATGCTGCACGTGTGCACAATCACACATAGTTCTCATAAGTATTCCCAAAATGTCACAGCATTCTTTCCTTTCTCCCTTTTTCTCGTTACCTAACTTCTGATATTGTGAGGAACCATTTATAAGCGTGTTCTGGACACATTAAGGGAGTGCAAAGCCCTAGATATGAGGCACGTGTGCACAATCACACATAGTTCTCATAGTAAGTATTCCCAAAATGTCACACAATTTTTCTTTCTTCCCTTTCCCATTGCTAAGTTTCTGACATTGTGACGAACCATTTATAAGCGTATTCTGGACACATTAAGGGTTTTCAAAGCCCTAGATATGTTGCACGTGTGCACAATCACACATAGTTCTCATATGAAGTATTCCCAAAATGTCACACAATTTTTCCTTCTCCCCTTTTCTCGTTACTTCACTTCTGATATTGTGAGGAACCATTTATAAGCGTGTTCTGGACACATTAAGGGTGTGTAAAGGCGGAGATATGTTGCACGTGTGCACAATCACACATAGTTCTCTTAGGTATTCCCAAAATGTCACACAATTTTTCCTTCTCCCCTTTTCTCGTTACTTCACTTCTGATATTGTGAGGAACCATTTATAAGCGTGTTCTGGACACATTAAGGAAGTGCAAAACTGGAGATATGCTGCACGTGTACACAATCACACATAGTTATCATAGTAAGTATTCCCAAAATGTCACACAATTTTTCCTTCTTCCCTTTCCTCGTAGGTAAGTTTCTGATATTGTGAGGAACCATTTATAAGCGTGTTCTGGACACATTAAGGGTGTGTAAAGCCGGAGATTGGCTGCACGTGTGCACAATCATACATAGTTATCATATTAAGTATTCTCAAAATGTCACACAATTTTTCCTTTCTCCCCCTTTCTCGTTACTTAACTTCTGATACTGTGAAGAACCATTTATAAGCGTGTTCTGGACACATTAAGAAGTGTGTAAAACCCAAGATATGCTGCACGTGTGCACAATCATACATTGTTCTCTTAAGTATTCCCAAAATGTCACACAATTTTTCCTTCTTCCCTTTCCTCGTTGCTACATTTCTGATATTGTACATGTGAGGAACCATTTATAAAGTTGTTCTGGACACATTTAGGGTTTGCAAAGCCAAAGATATGCTGCACGTGTGCACAATCATACGTTGTTCTCTTAAGTATTCCCAAAATGTCACACTACTTTCCTTTCCCTTGCTCCTTTTCTCGTTGCTAAGTTTCTGATATTGTGAGGAACCATTTATAAGCGTGTTCTGGACACATTAAGAAGTGTGTAAAGCGGGAGATATGTAGCACGTGTAATACGTCAGGCGCCTGTATCAGCCTGGATGACAGGGTTATTAGCTGAGGTGCGGTGATTTAAGACTTTGGGAGTGTTGCTGAGGCCTAGGAAAAAACGTCGTGTTTCCTGTTTCCCGACCGACACTAGAAAAAAATGCTGAACCTAGACTTTATTTTGTGGATTTCTGCAAGGAACATGAATGTAATGTAGCCAACTGCCGCCGCGTCTCATGCCTGCGAAGCTGGTGTGTTACGCCGGAGGGCGGTTACACCGGCTATATGCGGATACAGATACAGAATTTTTCAAGCTGATCGACCTTTTCTAGCTCCATGATCTGACACCTGAGCGATGAAACGTTGTGCAATCAGTTTTCCAACATTGACATTGAAACTATAAGTGTCCTCATTCCTCATGCAAGTTCTACTTTGTGAAACTGTATTGTATAAGTTGGATAGCCGGTATAACTGCCCTTCGGCATAACACTCAAGCTTCACTATATAGAGATCGTTAAATTCTAAAAAAAGAAGAAGAAGAAAATAGATAATCCCTACCTACCGACCTAATTTTTTCAGGACTGAAACAGGAAACGTAACAGTTTTTTCCTAGGCCTTAGCTGTGTCGCAGTGATGTACGAGTTTGGGAGTGTCGCTGGAGGTACAAACCGTGACGAATGACAACCTTCGGGCGCAGAAACGGCTCAGTAAATCATCCTGCGCCGGCTTGTAATGCTAAGATAAGTTGTTTCAGGCTTTAAGTTGTCGGGGAAATAAATACAAATATATCTATTAGCAGCAGCCACATTTCAGGCTTACTTGCTGGTGGCTGCGTGCAACAGCCAGGGAGAACAAAACATCGCCAGCTTGTAATTCCTAGATAAGTTGTTTCAGGCTTGAAGTTGTCGGGGAAATAAATACAAATATATCTATTAGCGGCAGTCGCATTTCAGGCTTACTTGCTGGTAACTACAAACCACAGACGGGTCAGGCTGAAGAAAAAATCGATATTTTAGAAACTCTGGTTATTTATAAAGGCGAATCCGTGAGGTTATTGAACTGAGAAAGTTTTTTTTTATATTCCAACTTGTAATCACAAGACGTGGCGATGGCACACTCAAGTTTTTTTTAAACTTATTTTTTATGCCACCGCCAACACAGAGGACACTGCAATACGTCAGGAAAGTCGTGTAAAGTGTCTTTCCCAAGAGCACAAAACAGGTGGCATCGGGAAGGATTCGAACCCGGGACCTCTTGGTTCTGAGACGAACACTCTATCGTTACGCCACACGACCACACTCGACTGAGAAAGTTGAAAGTCAAAGCTGTATCAAGTCTGGACGATAGCCAATTGAGCGCAGAAACTTAATGTTAAATTTCCATTTCCAGCTTTATAAGTAGTAACATAAACGACACGAAAAGTTTGTTATTTGCTGATAAAGGATTTTTATTACTTTGCGTATAAAATGTATAGTGGAACAGATGGCAATTAAATCCCAAAGATAAGTGGGAGAAATTCGATAAAACTTCCGCCGACCACTTTAATTGTGTAATATTTGTGTTTCACTTTCTGAGTCCATCAAGGCATAGTAAAATTTAAGGCAGATACGTGTGGGTTTACACTTCAGCACCAAGGACAGGGGCAGCGTAAAACCAAATCCACGGTAGGTTCTGGTCACCAGTGAGTGATAAACATAGGAAATGTGGTGCGTTTATACCAACCAACCAAGCAAGTGCTCGTCCCTAGATCATGATATAAACTTTCTACGACACTGCATGTCTGTTTCTTCAATTTTTCTGTGCGCTTTTTAAAAATCAAATACAACTATACTGTTCCCAAGTTTCAACGGCCATATTCCTAAATCCTGTCTCCTAAACCTAAATCCTGTTTCAAAACTGAACAGAAGAATTTAATCTGACACAAGGTACTTCATGTTTCGTATTCTGGCTCTATTTTCGGCCGCGGTCTCCTATTCCGCTGATTTCTGTATCTGTACTTGTATCGGTATAGCCGGTATAACCGCCCTTCGGCGTAACACATCAACTTTCGTGTTAGGCGGCACGTTTCTGCAACTTTAGACTTCACACGGCAAACACTCGTGCCTTCCGGCGGCAAATTGGATGAGAATATAAAGAAGGCCACTTTGCCGCCTTGAAAGTGTTAGACACAAATGTAGAATCCACGACAAAAGAGTCTACATACAGTATGCCAAACGTCCAAGGTTAGTCAGGCGTAACCTCAAGCATAGCTAGGTACCTCAAGTATCGCCAAGTATCACTCCTTTCTCGCGTCAGTAATGAGCTCGGTCAACAGGGTGGCAGGTGTGCGTTTGAGAGAAACTGGCGGGGGATTCTTAATTACAAGAACGAAGCGAAGTGAGTTTCAAAGGCCTCAAAGGCCTCTACTGCTCCTAGAGACCAACAAAGGCATCTTGCCAAGGAACACCGACCCTCTTGTTATAGCGTAGTGTTTTGATCGGTAGTTTTTTTAGTAGCCTTACTTGGATGTCTTACGGCAGATTCTTAATTACAAGAACGCACCGAAGTGAGCTTTAAAGGCCTCAAAGGTTTCCACTGCTCCTAGAGACCGACTGAGGCTTCTTGCCAAGAAACGCCGACACGCGTTTCCGTCTCGTAAGCGGCCATTTGAAACGGTCGATGCCATATCCAAGAGTATCATAACTGTCAGACAGTGGGGCTGGTACAATTCAGTCAGGGATTGTGATGTTATGAATGTATAGTGGAAAATGAATGAGTTCCTTTGTTATACTGTATGTCATTTTGGATTATGTCTGTTTCTTGTAATGTATAATGTTTGTCAGTATTTGTACTTGTATGCCCAGCACTACCTGAAAAACAGTTTTTTTTAAATGTAACCTGAGTGTATTCTGCTGGTAAAATAAATAAATGAAATGAAAATGTTTTGAGGTGCACCAACACAGAGGTGCCTTCTCGTTCTGATCTAGTAAGTAGTTACCACAACAACTGCGTAAAACAAAATATTCGCATACTTTGAGACCCGTCAGAATCAGTCAGGGTTTGCCGTAGCCTCTACCAGGCTTCGGAAGCGGCTGGAAAGAGTAGAAATTGGCCAAATAGACAGATAACATGCCAGGGGAGTTGGTCTGTCTATTGGCCAATTTCTACTCCTTCCAGCCGCCTCCCGAAGCCTGGTAGAGGCTAGGTTTGCCCCCCCCCCGAATATTGGCCAATTTCTACTCCCTCCAGCGCCTCCCGAAGCCAGCTGGCAGAGGCTAGTATTTGCCCCGACTGTTGTTGAGTAGATAAGCCGCGGGAGAGACGAGAAGACAGATGATCCACGGGAGGAAGGCCAAGGGCCAAGTGGGTGGCAGCTGGAGCCGAGGAGCTAGGTTGTATACTGGCCCTGGCAACAGTCTGGCACCCAGGGTAGCCCTGGCAACTGGCAACAGTCTGGTACCCAGGCTAGAGGAGCTAGCCTGCATACTGGCCCTGACAACGGTCTGGCACCCAAGCTAGCGGAGTTAGTCTGTATACTGCCCCTGGCAACAGTCTGGCACCCAGGCTAGTTTGCCCCCGGCTCCAGCCGACTGTTGGTGATGCGATAAGCCAAGAGAAGACAGATGATCCACGGGAGGAAGGCCAAGGGCCAAGTGGCTGGCAGAGACCATCTGTTCAGGCGGGGACAGCTGAGAGGCTGGGGTGAGAGGGTTCCCCAGGCTCCGTTAGTGCACGTACACATTGGCACAACGACGTGTTCAAGATACTAAGTGTTAGATAGATAGACGGCTGTTTCTTGTGGATGTCAGTAAACAAACAAAACAAAGCCACAAGAAATGCCAGCACTTTTGTTTCTATATGTATTACTGAGAGGCTGGGGTGAGAAGGTGCCCCAGGCTCCGTCAGTGCACGTACACATTGGCACAACGACGTGTTCAAGATACTAAGCAGATTAGGGGCATTATTAAACCTCCTTAGTAACAGTTTATTTGCACCGAAAATTTGAATATTTCGTCTAAATTCCCACTTTATTATCTTACTTTATTCTTTATTGACACATCAAATATTGCAGACATACATGCAATGTTGCCTGAATGGCGTTGATATTTACAAAATTAAAAATCAACACATATACACATAAGTTGCACATCCCATACATCTACAAGTATCAATTATCTTGTGCAAGGTTGGTGGGGATGAGAGGGTGCTTCAGGCTCCGTCAGTGCATGCACGCATTGGCACATCGACGTGTTCAAAATACATAAGCAGATAGACATGTTTCCACAAAGCCAACGGGACGTTTCTTGTACAGGCTAGGGGCGAACCGAGACTGGTGGGTCTCGAAGTGTGCGACGTGTTCAAGATACAAAGCAGATAGAAGTGTTTCCACATACGGGTTTTTCTTCTACACTTGTCAGTAGACAAAGCAAGGCCAGAAGAAATGCCAGTACTTTCTACATGTATTAATTTATTTAGTTTTTTTATCATTCGGCGTCGTCTTAGATCTACTACGGCGTCGATGTACAGGTGTGGTAGCCTCCTGTGCAGGCCCGGGGCGGTGGAGAAGAGTTTTTAATGCGTTATTTTAATATAGCCGGCCATCCTACATAGCCGACGAGAGAAGGTTGCTTTCCGCCCACGGGTCGCCGCGGGGCCTGCACAGGAGGCTACAGGTGTGGTCAACATCAATCTCTCTCAAGGAATGGCAATGTATCATCTACGCAGAGTTTTAACGGTTTCTGATATTCAAATCTTAACCAGTTTACATTTAAGTATATAATTACGTTTACTTTCTGACAACATAAATAGTCAATCTAACATTCTGTATGTACTGAACATTCCTATACGGTATATCCACACCAGTGTTTCGGCGTTTCATTATAAAGCTCTACTAAACTGTATATAACATCGAGACTTGTCTTACTATTACTGTTACTGTTACTGTTACTGTGCCCAAGTCATACAGATCACGTACGGAATCGCAGCGCCATGCTTAATTACCTTAAAAGGAGAGATTACATCTGTCTATCACGGCTCCGTTTACGTCATCACCCAAATGGACCAATCAGCCAATCAGAGACGCGTGGAGCTGACAACTCTGGGTTCGAGATTACAGCCCAAAGCCTGCCTGCATCCCCGGCAGATAAATTAATTAATCATATTCCCTTGCACATGGCTTGAAATACTGGGTGCATATACACCTTGGTGCAAGTGAAATAGGAGCTATGCAAGTATTTCTGGTGTCTACTTGTACCTTACCTGCACCGGTCCATATACTGGGTATATGCAGGTTAGTGCATGTAAAATTGGAGCTGTGCAGGTATTTCTGATGTCTACCTGCACCTAACCTGCACTGGTCCATGTACTGGGTATATGTAGGTTAGTGTAGGTAAAATTGGAGCTGTGCAGGTATTTCTGATGTCTACCTGCACCTAACCTGCACTGGTCCATGTACTGGGTATATGTAGGTAATAGTGTGGGTAAAATTGGAGCTGTGCAGGTATTTCTGATGTCTACCTGCACCTAACCTGCACTGGTCCATGTACTGGGTATATGTAGGTTAGTGTAGGTAAAATTGGAGCTGTGCAGGTATTTCTGATGTCTACCTGTACCTAACCTGCACTGGTCCATGTAGTAGGTTTACAGATGTATGTAGAGTTTTATAATTTTTCTTTGCTGCATTGACTGTTACCACCTATGGAGTACGAAAAAAAATAATGGCAGTGGTTTTTGAACAGTTTTAGCATGATCCATACTTCTCAAAGTCTGAATGATGCAGGTTAAAGTGTGTCTCGTGCAAGTAATTTTCAATATCACTGCACCAGTGCAGGTATGCAGAAAAAATGTTTCGAGCCCTGCTTACGTTAGAGATTCAGACGCTTCCGGTTTCATCTATCATCTTGAATGTCGCCGAATAAATGATGAGGCTTAAATACGGCTTATGTTGTTAAGGTGCTGAATACGTCACGTTAAGCCGGGGATCAGTGTGGAAGACATCACATTAAGCTCTAGTTGTGAAACTGTCTCCTGTCTGAGTATGACTATGAGAGATGGGTGCACGTAGCATCAACCAGAAGCGACTGGAAAGAGTAGAGATTGGCTAAATAGACAGATGACATGCCAGGGGAGTTGGGCTGGTAAATACTATGCCTATAGCGTCTGTCAGGCTTCGGGAAGCGGCTGGATCATGGAAAGAGTAGAAATTGGCCAAATAGATAGATGACACGCCAGGGGAGTTTGTCTGATAAAGTAGTACATTTGCTCCCTCCCGAAGCCTGTCGTCGGGGCCCGTAGTCCTTTGAAGTCCATTTGAAATGTGGCAAACTGTACGCCTTTTAGTAAAGTTTTACGGACCAACTCCCCTGGCATGTTATCTGCCTATTTGACCAATTTCCACTCTTTCCCGCCGCTCCTGAAGCCTGTTAGAGGCACGTCCTGTGTACACCATCCCTAGGAGAGAGACATCACAACGATTTGTTGCCAAAGTGAGCGCTTTGGCCCTTCAGTCAAAACCTGCAGCGACTTTGGCAACTACCTGGGTCCTACTGTGCCGCTTTGAGAACCCTGCTGGCTCTTGGCAAGCCCTGCTGTCCCGAAGGTCGCCCCATAAAACAAGCCAATTGGCTGTCAAGGCGAGGTCGAGGGAATACCAAAATCGTGGACTTACAATAAGCCCCGCGAGGTTCAAATTGTCAAAACCGGTTAAACTTCCCCGTGTATTTCAATTGTAAGTAATTGGTCTTAGGGGCTTTTAGGGGCGTAATAACATCCCGATGTTGAGAAATAAGCTTGCAATCATCTAAACCAGGTGCGCGTACTCCACTATTCGGTACACAGTAATGCTCTTCATATGTGTCCCTTTCCTGTTCATTACACGCTACACAACCCGGTGAGAATCCTGTCCCTTTGCTAATCACAGGGTTGTGAAACGCTGAGACCTCAGCAGGCAGTGTCACTAATACGGAGCGCTACAGATGATTAGCTGTCCTGTTCCTTCTTTTACAAGGCCTTCTTTTCCGTTGGTTAGTTGGTTGGTTTTGTTAGACCAATTTTCCGTCCTTCATACATACTTAAAAAGTTAATACTTCGAACCGTGAATACCAGAACTACGTATGCTTGGAATACTATACGTTCACAATTTTATGCTCCTCTTCTAAAACGATGAATTTTAGTACCATGTACAATATTCATTTCCTTGTAAAACATTTAAAACTTCTGTAACTTAACACATAATATGCAATGTTGTATGCCCTTGCGATCATTTCAATAATTGACCACAATTCAGTGACTCTAGATCTTGAGTTTCGAGCCTTAAGCCTCTTACTACTAGTCTTAGCTTGGAGCCATCTGTTTCTGTACTCGTTTTATTTATTTAGCGACTATAAGAAGCCCAGTTTCAAAACGGATGGCAACCAGGATAAAGTCTTCTTCCATCCCCCAAACCTCTCAGCCTTTCACGTAACGTTACATACGTAAGATACGATGCCATATCGACGACACAAATCTTTTATCTCCTGCCCAGTCGCTCAGTATGCATTTGGCTTATCTTTAAATTAGGAGGCTTTGGATGAAATTTCAGCCTCTGACGGACAGACGACTGATACGTCCTGCTCCAAAATCGATGATGACCTATAGCTACGTGGTGAAGATAAGACCACTCGTGTCCAGACCGTAACCCGTAGCCTACTTTTGCCGCGGAACAGAACGCTGTCAGCAAAGAATTAACTTCACATGTAAATCTCTGTCCCTAATCATAGCAATCTCCCTCGGAAGACTGTTTCAAAGTTCAACCGTTGTCGGTAGAGTTCTCTTATGACTGACGGTGTTTGAGACAGGGATTACCAGAGTGTTTTTGTGTTGGGTTTTGGACTGGGTGTCACCCGCCGCACCTCTTTATGTTTAGAGACAAGGCCATTTTCCGTTTACAGAACTATATATATGTTGACGGTAGCGGCAGGTGCAGAAAACAGAGCATTATTTGTAACGGTAATGATAAGTTCGTGATGATAAGTACAGAAGTGACCAAGAAAACCGCGAAGTCATGTCGATCAGAGCCCCCCCCC
>NW_017804531.1:1181307-1209943 GCF_001625305.1 Branchiostoma belcheri
ATTAGCACCTTGTTTCATGTAAATGCCATGAACTCAACCAGAGCGCGTATATTGTTTCTTGTTTACATCAGTACTAAGTACTAGTACTTCCACAATCAGTTAGTAAAGTCATACCTTAGTAAAATCTACTTTGATGAACGAATCAAAACGGGACTGTAGACATTAAGTTTTACACATTCAAATGTGGCTGCACTAGCGCTAATGGAGCGACCACTATGTACGGCAAGGAGGCTACAGTCGCCTGTATGCTAAAGACGACGACCTATTTCTGCCACCCTGAAAGGGGTTGTGCTCCGTTAGCTCAGAATAGCGAACAGACAGGCGCGATGGCGGAAGGTTCGGGTTCACAGGGTCAGGCATCAATCTGACGCAATGTTAAGTTGAACCAGTCTGTTGGAGTCTGTTGGAGTAAAATGGATAGCCGTCTGAGGCACGCTGACAGTTGACCTAACGTCGCAATTGGCGTTCTGCCGCGAGATTTTTGGGAAAAAAGTATACATGTAACTTATGATGTAAGACTCCCACTAAATGCATCCAGTGCAATTTCAGGGTGACAAAACTGGATTTTCAAAGTCTGTTGCAAGTTGAGCATGCCATCGAGATTTGATTTATCACCTACCGATCTGTCGACCTTATCCATTATAAGTCCTTACTTCGTCCTAATTAATTCTTCATTAGTTTCTGATCTGTTAAAATGCTAACATTGCAGTTGGTTTGCTACATTGTAGCTGTTGGTGGATAGCACATCGTGTAGCAATGTACCGTTACATAACAGCTACATTCTCAGACAGACCACGGTTCGTTCTGGTGCATACTTGCCCCCATTACACCCTCCAGACATGTTTGGAAATAAACTGTCTGCTCGGTAAGAGATATAAACTGCCGGGGGAAGCCGCGGTGGTGTAATGACTGTCCTATCGTGAGCATGTTTAGACAGGACGTCAGTACAAAACGTCTGTTTAGCCTCATGTGGACTCAAGTCCGCGCGACCTTTGCCACCGTGGTTAACTCACGATGGGTCCCACTATGTTGCTATGGAGATCGAACCCCCGAAGCCGCGAATCATGTTCGATGTGACGTAATTCGAACCGAATCATGTCCGATGTGACGTAATTCGAACCGAACGGGCGTTCCATCTGGGGTCAAGTCCACGCGACCTCTGACACGGTGGTTAACTCGCAGTCCTGACTTGAATTTCGCGCATTACCGCTAGAAATGCGGACACATCACATTCATATAGCTCACCCCCACAGGCATCGCTGTCACATTTTGTTTGTCGCTAACGTTCATGGGGGGAGGGGTAGATCGCCATCTATTTGAGGAAGGCAAAATGAAAAAAATAAAAGTTATTTTTTTCATTAACACATTATTCGATCATCTTTGTCAAAGACTTTGTATATCCGATTTATTTTCATCGCGGAGTATACAACGACGAATCATTCTGCGGTTCAACAGCCCTTGGGCCACACAGTTGTTTAACTGAATCACTACAACATAGCACTCCCACTGACTCTTTCTCAAATGCTGAGTGTTAAGCATAGAAAGCAGCATGTACCATTTTAAAGTCTTTGATGATGACTCGGCCGGGGATCGAACTCACGACCTACCGAATGCAAGGCAAGCACTCTACCCAATGGTACATTGCACTGGTTTGAGAATCGTGGCCTGTTCTATTTATCTGTGTAAACGGTTCCAGCTAGAGCCGGTTCGACCCTGATTCGCATCTGTCTCTCCCTGTCTAAGACCACAGGAGCTCACCCAAGGGCAAGTGATGACCTGATTACCGAAGAGGGACTGCTGGGAAAGGGTAAGATGTCAAATACACACGAAATTGCCCTGTCTACTCCTTATGTAGCGCCCACCTCTGGGGGAAAGGTTTCTCAGCTGTTACTCTTGTGATGGTTGCTGGACTGTTTCATCAAGATAGTGCTAGGAGCCCGAATATTTAATCTTCAGGAATACAGAAAAAGTCTGGCGAACCTGTTGGAATTCTAACATGGCCTACGAGCAAGAAAGAAATCACTAGAAAGGTTTAAACAACTCCGGCCTGCAGTTAGATGTGCAGATATTAGGTGTAACAGGTTGTTTGGTGTAATATAGCTAGCTGCCGCCGCGCCGCGTACTTTTGAGGCTGGTGTGGTACGCTGAAGGGCGGTTATACCGGCTATACTGATACAGGTACAGCAAGAGAAACGATAAAACGGAGGATTTTACTTCCAACAAGGCATGGTCAGATTATCATCGTATGAAGAACGTTTGCATTTGGACAAGTGGTGATCCTTCTTTCTTTTCTCCCATGCTTTCCACTCTTTCCAGACTTCCAAACTGTTCCGGTTGGGAAGGAATAAAGCGAATCGTAAATTTCCAGGTCCTGGCATGCAACCTACAGACAAGCGCGAAGATCTGATGTCAATGTGCAACAGATGCATGCACGACTCTCTGTCTCCTCTCTGAAACCGATTTATGGTGATTCTACGGTCAGAAGACAGCAGTATTCACGGGCCTAATCCAAAGTATTCCAGACAGCGGGTGGCTTTTTTAGAGACATATCAAAAATAACCAAGTCCAGTTGTGTGTACGTTTCATTTCTGATTACAGTATCTTTACTATTGTACAATGTTGGGCTTTATTCCAACACAGCGAGGACAGAGAGATCAAAATTTCAACGACCACTGTCGCCTTCATGAGGATAACTAATGACCAATCACTTCCGAACGTAAACTGGCGAGTATCTTTACTAGTCTGTGTGCAACATTGTACAAGTATGGAGTATTCTGAAGATGGCAATATTTGTAGCCTCTACCAGGCTTCGCGAAGCCAATTTCTACTCTTCCCAGCTGCTTCCCAAAGCCTGGTCGAGGCTTTAGAAATGGGTGGGTCATTAGAAATGGTTGTTTTTTTCTTGAACTAAGTCCAAGAAGTAGAAGGCCTGTCTTCTCGAGGGCTATTATTTATTCCGCATTCTCTCCTACATGGACAGACCCAGTATTACACTATCAGCCCCTCAATTATGCCCCATTAGGTAGTCCGTGGGGACTGTGTTGTCGCGTGGTGCGCATTAGGCATGTTTTCCTGTATCTTAAGAGTCATTGCACGAGAAAACCAGGCAGAGGTCGGAAGATGGGGGTCGGCCAAATCGACTCAAACTTTGTATGTGAGATAGGTATGGGGAACTATGAACAGCCATATATTTAAAACCCTCCAGATATTTTTCGTTATGGAGATCTGGGACCCCCCTCCGAGAGCCTCCGAAATCAGGTAATTTATGGCTGAAAATTACTGAACTTGCGATGGCTGCACTGATGATTCTGATAAAGATATGGATAAAACGTTTATATTACCACATAGCATAGCTTTTCTAGTTTTACAGACCTAAAGTTCAAGAGGACACCTTGAAGTTAAGAGGGTGTGACAGGGGGTTACCGGAACCAATGAAAGCAGAATTTTCATCTCTATGCATTTTAGTCATCTTTAAGGCGCATTATCTCATATGGGCAGTGGCTTTGGTGAATGGTTTTACTGTGGTTTGAGAGAGGAACATCTACTGATTCAAAAACAAGCGTCGTTGGTTTGGGCCATACATAACGCGAGCCGTGACTGGGGGGTCTTTATGGGGGATTTTCGGGTTTTGGACTGTACTAAATCGGGCAATGACTTCTCCATACTGGGTACACTTTGGACAATGTGGGCATGTCGATGTGTGATAATCATTAGTCAATTATCGAAGAAGCTTTAATGAATTGGGGATGTTGATTTGGGCTCTATATGGGGGATATGGGGATACCTGTAAATGGAACTAGGCCAATTTTACACCTTTTTATTGCTTTCTGTTAGCTGAAGATAGCAAGTAAGTTCCTTGGTAAATTATTATGTGCATTAACGTTGTGCTAGACAATGAAAAGGCTCTGCATGGGGGTTATGAGGACTCCACGAATGGAGATGTCATTTACATGCCGCGTGGAAGTAATGGTACTTCGAGCATACTGTTATTTCACTCAGAAAAAGGATAACAATAAACAATCGCGTGCTTAAGGCTAGTACCTAAACTTTTTTTCAATCTAGATCAGTAGAGATATGCTGTATAGACATTTACTACATAGTAGTACACTGATGGTATGTTACTATACTTGACCATTTTTCATCATACCTAACCAAAAACATTTTTTAAAAACCTGTATGATATTAATAATGAAAGTTTATTACAAATTCATGCCCGAGGGCTAATTGAAAGAACAGGATAACAAAAATAAACAGTAAAAATGATAATAAGTAATGTTAATGCCACTTTAGATATACATTTGTAGTTATTGTTGGTTTCATTTCCGTGTACAGTGGAGTATAAAATGACTGACATTTTGCGAGATGTATGAATTGGGAGGTGTTATTAGAAATGCAGTTTTTTGAAGGCTGGGAAGGTAAATAAAGCTAGGGAACATTTTGGTGACCATTTAGAATAACTTATCCCTTGAAGTGCTATAATTAATGAGGGCAATAGCAAATAAAGTGCATTTCATCCTCCACTGCATGATCCTGTGCAATATTTAGTAATACATATTCTGTTGTTTTTTAATAACAGACAATTGTTTGTATGTACTCTTTTCTATTTCTAATGTATGTGCGCTAACTCTAAGCTTACATATGGCTGATCTAACATCGAAGTCTTTGATGTGAAGATAACATCCCATTGTGTATACAGGTTTCAGATGTCTATAAAATCTTCGCTTACCGGCATCAACAGAGAGATTATAAAGAAAGGTTTGGATATACAATTTGTCAGAAAGTCTACTTCTAAGCAATGTACATAATTATGTGTTGCTTATCGACATCAATGTTGTCGTTATGCCAGATATATGAGAAGCCACTCCGGTCAAGTATTTCTTTCACATGGTGTAGCAGATTTTTCTTGTGACCATGCATTAACAATTATGTTGTCTCAGTCTTAACAAAAAATTTACTTGAATAGGCGTACCGATACGTCTGTGTCTAGTGACAATCTACCAAGTTCTGCATTGCATGCTCCGTTGCTAGCGTTTTAATGTACACCATGATTTTTTTACAGAAGCGATTATGGACAGTTTTCATTTGAAAAATCTTTTCCCCAGATTTCGCAACCACATAACATCCTTAAAAAATCCTTCATAAATATTTCAATGAGATTTGTGAGCGGATAAGAGATTTGATGCTAAAACAGATTTGCGGGCTTTTAAAGCAAGTTGTCTCTTAGTGAGCTAGTGAGAAACTGCCAGATGAGTACAAAAACAGACCTAGATAGCAGTAGGATGTAGTAATTTCTATATTTTCTAAATCGAGCAGGAATTTTGTATTTATGTACTAGTATATGCGCCCTGTTTTGTTAAAAATTACAACTTTGGTCTTTTCAGGTTAACTTGGAGTTTCCATTTTGTACAGAAAGTGTTTAGTTTGTCAAAGGCACATTGAAGTCCTTTCACGGTTTCCGAGAAAAATTACGACATAAACTCCATAGAGTAATCAGGAAATGGATAAATTCTGTAGGGAGGGTGGAACGCATTCTGGACTATCTAACATCTTGACTAAATCATTTATGAACAGGTTGAAGAGAGTCGGGCTGAGGTTACAGCCCTGCCTCACACCTTTGTCACTGGCGAAGGGTGGTGTTAGACCAGAGGAGGTTTTGATGCATGTTTGTGGGTTAGAATACATTGATTATATTAGACTGTAAAATTTGCTGCCTACTCCCGAGCTGAGTAGATTCTTTATGTTAATCATTAAACTTCCTTCGCATGTTTTCCTTGAAAATCCATTCGCCTGCCGAAACTTCTAACTCGCTCGAAGAAGACAAAAATGGGTCCCATTATTTTGTACATTAATTGAAAATGAGATACCACTAAACCAATGTATGATCAGATATATTGTGCATGCTACGCAACAGTCAATCGGCACATCGCAGGTTGGTAATAGCACTGCAGCATACCTGTACTAACCCCTCATTATTTAAGAAACGCACATGTAACTACTAATAGCATTCATACATTGTTTTTGCTATGGTATTTTTCATATGTATCCAGCCCTCTTCTTCTGGTCTTCCTTTTAGATTTGTGTTTAGAAGTGCCAATATGTACAACTTAGCTCAGAGGTCTGCTTCATTTGGCACCTGTATTTAACGGCATCTCCATTTCTGGAGTCCTCATAACCCCCATGTAGATCCTTTTGATATCTACCACAAATTTGATGTACACAATATGTTAGTAAGGAACTTATTTGCTATATACAGCTAAGAGAAGAACAAAGAAATGTGTAATATTAGCCTAGTTCCATTTACAGGTATCCCCATATCCCCCATATAGAGCCCAAATCAACATCCCCAATTCATTAAAGCTTCTTCGATAATTTTCTAATGATTATCACACATCGACATGCCCACATTGTCCCAAGCGTACCCAGTATGGAGAAGTCATTGCCCGATTTAGTATAGTCCACAACCTAAAAATCCCCCATAAAGACCCCCCAGTCACGGCTCGCGTTATGTATGGCCCAAACCAACGACGCTTGTTTTTGAATCAGTAGATGTTCCTCTCTCAAACCACAGTAAAACCATTCACCAAAGCCACTGCCCATATGAGATAATGCGCCTTAAAGATGACTAAAATGCATAGAGATGAAAATTCTGCTTTCATTGGTTCCGGTAACCCCCTGTCACACCCTCTTAACTTCAAGGTGTCCTCTTGAACTTTAGGTCTGTAAAACTAGAAAAGCTATGCTATGTGGTAATATAAACGTTTTATCCATATCTTTATCAGAATCATCAGTGCAGCCATCGCAAGTTCAGTAATTTTCAGCCATAAATTACCTGATTTCGGAGGCTCTCGGAGGGGGGTCCCAGATCTCCATAACGAAAATATCTGGAGGGTTTTAAATATATGGCTGTTCATAGTTCCCCATACCTATCTCACATACAAAGTTTGAGTCGATTTGGCCGACCCCCATCTTCCGACCTCTGCCTGGTTTTGCCTGGTTTTCTCATGCAATGACTCTTAAATAGTGATTAGTATGTGCTGCAGCGGAAGTACCAGGAAATAATTCAGGAGATATGTCATTTAGTTACAATACGGTGTCGCTTTGTAGTGATTCAGATATGAATGTTCCAACTTACACTCATGATATGAGACAGTCGTATAGACACTAATAATGAGACCGAGACTCATCGCGTTCAGTGATGTATTCTTATGTAGCCAGGGAATTAGAACGACTGACTCAGAGGTCCATAAAGTGCGCGAACTTCGCACATTCGGCAGCACCAATCTGGAGTTGTGTTATTTGCGGAATTGGTCTGGCGCAATGAGCAATCTCAAAGGCAGACAGTTGAAATTGGCTTCCACGATAATGTGTCTGGCTGGTATGAGGTACATAGTTCACACCGTTAGCTATTACATGTATTAGCCTCCACCAGGCCTTTCTACGGGAATACGGATCGTAGAATTCGGCAAAAAAAGAGAGTAAAATTGGCCAAGGGAGTCCGGCCGCGGGAAGGTAGTTTCTTTCCGCGGTCAATCAAACCCACAAGGCGGCCAAACTCTCCTGGCAATTATTCTTACGTAGTTAGTTTGGTATAGAGACTAGGAGGTACATAGTTCACGCCGGTAACTATCACGTAGGGTCTTTCTAAAGTGTTGTCACGCTCCAAAACAACTTAGATTTCGTCATTGACTGATATATTTTACTTCCGGCTACCAAAGCCCTCTCGTCCACTCCACGAATAGGGAGTGAGGACTCTGTAGCTAAAAAGAAATTCAATGAATGACGACCTTTATTGCACATAAATGCCCACCGGGTTAAGTACAGAGGAATAGCTTGTATATACATATATACTGTATATACATGTATACGTGAAGGGCTGGTAACCAGGCAACCATATAGGCCCTGTGGCCTGCATTGTGTGTAATGTTGCTTACTGTTCAATAATACAAGCTCTGGGCCTGTCGGTGGAGTGTGATCACCTTCGGTCGATAATACAGAATTTCCCATTTATATTCGTCCTTACGGGTTAGAAAACACACTTTTGTTAGACTTTAAAATACTCGGTTGTCATCACGGACAACAACTGGGTTGGGTCAAACCTACTTTCCAAGCAGAGGGTTGGGTTTGGGCGTTTTTTTGCGCTTTTTGGCTTTTTTGCACTGGTATCTTTTTTACGCCGACCCAACTCTCCAAGCAGAGGTTTGGGTTTTGGCTTTATTTTGGGCCTTGCCTTTTTTATCGGGGTTTTCTTTTCTTTTTGCATTGATATTGAATTTGTATGTACTAAGTGATATTGTATTTAAGTTATACTGTACTTTGTATTTATGCATTTATGTGTCAGTGGTAGCCGCTACCAGCCTTGTTGCTGCCTGGTTGCCACTTGTTATGCACTGTTGCATTTAAATAAACAAACAAACAAACAAACATATGCAAAGATATTAGTAAAGATATTTTTTTACACTAACCGAATTCTCCAAGCGGGGTGTTGGCTTTGGCTTAGTTTTCGCGATAGAAAGCCCGATAAAAAAGCCAAAACTAACCTACTGTAAGTAGTGTAATCCCAAGGCTCTGCTTGGAGAGTAGGTCAAATCGCGCTTGCGAATCGCCCGCGGGGAGGCATCAAATCGGGCTGCCCAGATCTACTCTCCAAGCAGAGGTTTGGGTTTTGGCTTATTTTTGGCGTGTTTGTTTAGGCTTTTTAATCGGGCTTTCTGTCTTTTTTTTTGCACTGGTATCTTTTTTGGAGTACCAGTGCAAAAAAGAAAGCCCGATAAACAAACCCAAAACACGCCAAAAATGAGTCAAAACCGCAGAGACTACGTCCTTGCGGCTTAGAAATCACATTGTTGCCACTGTAAAACCCAAAGGCTCTGCTTGGAGATCGAGAGTAGGTCAAATCGGGCTCGCGAATCGCCCGCCGGGAGGCATCAAATCGTGCCGCCCAGATCGTTATCTGTGCGGTAATTAGGTCAACTACCGCCGTGTTGATGGAGTCAGACCGAAGATCGCAGGACTGGGAATAAAACATGACCATATCTGTACGGGAACCATCCATCTTCGCGCCTGGGTATGCACAGGGGATTTTTTTTGTGATGACAGGGAATCAAAAATGGCGACGTGATGGATCTAGAATTGTCTTGGTACATAATCATACAGAAAATTGAAACTCTACACGTATTACTGGATAAATTGCAGAGATTTATCTAGTTGTGGAGTTTGAATTTTCCTTGTTTATTGTTTGCCTGTATGTCTAAACTGTCTTGGTACATACATGTCTGGCCACCATCCTAAAATATTTCGTAGGTAGCGAATATGGGAGCCCAGGTATACAAATAGGATGGCATCCAGGCTATCATAATAATAGAAAATTCAAACTCCACTACTGGATGAATTACGCAGATTTATTTGAATTTTCTATGATTATTGTTTACCTGGATGTCTATTTTTACCAACGTATGTTGGTACATGATAGCTGGATTAGCCATTGCCTTGAATTTATCTAGCTTATATAGCAAAGACGTCTTTGATATGGCCCTAGCTGCTACTATCATCATAAATGATGACACTAATTTCTCTTTCACTCTGAAACAGGGACCTGCAAATTGCAAAGTTGCTATAGAACGGCATAGAGCTAATTTTACCTCGCATATATCACTAATATATAATGCCCCCATCGTTCACACTAAATGATGACACTAATTTCTCTCTCACTCTGAAACTAGGAGCTACAAATTGCGGAGGTGCTATCTTATAGCATTTGTCTCTGCCTAATCCCTCTATATTACCGATGCGACGTGCCCGTTGATTAACACTGCCGAATTACAACCTGTTTCTTGTGATAATGCAAGGAGTACATCACTAGCGCTATCTAATTTGTTACATGTCCATATAGGTAATAATCACTCCACCATTAGAGGGAAAACCGCCTCAGATCTAAGGCCACCGCAAGTCATCTATATGGATGGCATCAGCTTTATTGTTTTGTCTTAACCTTAATGCAGCGATGTATTTCATTCCTTTTATATGTGTATATATGATATTCATACTAAATCAAAACCATTTGTACAATGATTGAAAACTTTTATTTTTCATAGTTGTTTCAGTGAGAAATGAATGTTGTAATATTTAGTTGCAAGTAAACTTAGCACAATATAGGTATCATTTCTTGTTTAACAAGGTTTATGATGTCGAAATTTGAAAATGTACGAAACGTTTTTTGGCCCGCCTTGTTTTTCTTCGCCCTATTACATTAGATTTGGAGTCTACGGAGGATGACATCCATAAAATTTACTTGCTGTAGCCTAATACTCATCCCAGCATTAGACTGAGCACCGCCTCAGATCTAACGCCGTTAAAACAGGCCGTGCACGTTCGTTGCTTTCCGATAATGACTTCAACTGTCGGCTTGTGTTGGTTACGGTTTAGGCCACACCGACTGACTTTTATGGATGACATCCGTGCGCGCATTGATTTTCGCCTGTTATGAAAAAAATCACCTCCGAGGCTCTGGCCTGGGTGTCATCCTCCGTAGTCCATGGCAGCTAGCGACAATACATTTTACAGGGAACCGATGGTAACTACAGAGGATGGCACCCAGGCTGCTGAAGCTCCACGAAACTGAAGAACTCAGTACAGTACCGATTCACAAATTCCGCAAAAAGCCAGCATATGCCGACTTGTCGTATACGTCGCCATGTACTACTTCAATTCACAATACCAGCTTTGTATTCCTGTGGTTTAGCAGCATTTTTTGGCTGGACTTTTTTTTTATTCGCCCGCGCGCACTAGTTTGGGTGTCTTGAGGGGATGTCATCCATAAAGTTAAGACGGTATGGCCTTACGCTGAAAGCTTTACCAGCGCCGCACGAATCCAGCCTCCTGGCGATGCACAAAACAGTTCGCTTGCGTCAGTAGACAGATAATGGCGTCAAACCTAGCTTGTTTTAGACAGTACAGCGGCAAACTGTACTCTCTAGCGGACCAACTCCCCTGGGATGTTATCTCTATATTTGGCCAATTTCTACTCTTTGAAGCCTGGTAGAGGATACTTCAAACTGACAATAGACGATTTTAAATAGGAAAATAAGGAGGGAAATAACTAGAACCTGAAATCACTTTGGGTGCCTTTAATTAGCCAACACTTGAGCCTGAGCTCTCGTTGCCAGGTGTTTTCATACTCTTCAATCAGAGGCCCGGGCTTTGACCTGCTTATTTTGGCGTGTTTTTAGGCTTTATATCGGGCTTTCTTTTTGTACTGGTATCTTTGTATACAATTTCTTGGGCTGGCATTAAAAAAAAAGATACAAGTAGAATAAAGAAAGTCCGATAAAAAAAAAGGCTAAAACACGCCAAAAATAAGCCAAGGCCCAAACGTCTGCTTGGAGAGAAGTGTTTTCGTGCGCTGACATTGACCTCTATCGACCCGCGGCAGGTTGAACAAACACGCCGCCAAGGTCACACGCGCTACACACAGTTTTGTTTTACGTAAAAACAAACAACTTCACCGCCAGGGGCAATGTTCGTTCGAGCGGGGAGCCGAATAAAACGCGCGAGAATCAACGCCAGAGTTAGCTTCTACCAGGCTTCGGGAGGCGGCTGGATAGAGTAGAACTAGCCAAATAGAGAGAGATAGCATGCCGAAGGAGTTGGTCCACTCGAGAGTACATTCTGCCGCACCCGAAGGCCACGTTTGGAAACAAGGATATCTTTCAAACGATCATCATAAAATCACAAAGATAGCACAATATAAAGGATGACGAATTGACGATGACGAAATTGACAACGGTACAATTGTACCTGTGACGTTTTGATGTGGAAAAGACTCGTACTGCAGGCGAGGTTTGAAAATAAGGATATCTTTCAAACGCTCACATAGAAATTACAATATGTCCTCTTCCCTCGTGACCTCAATGAAAAGCGGCATGCATGACGATTTCAGCTTTCATGAATAAAGAATGGTTCGAACAAATGTTAAGTCAGAGAAAAGGACGAACGATGACGACAATATTGAAATTGATAACAACGGTACAATGATACCTTTGACGTTAAAATGTGGAAAACGTATATCTTCAAGAACTGTGTAATAAAACGTCTATTGTCTTCTCATAATAACTGTCTTCTCATAGTCATTATTATTATCTTTTAGACAGTGAATTTACTTCACTGCTAACAACTCTATGGGTTTTTGTAAAGCCCTACATGTATATATTGTCCCAGCTGTCACTCCGTACAGGAGCGTCGTGATATCTTTCAGAACTGTGTAATAAAAAGTTTGTTTTATTGTCTTCTTATAATCACTGTCTTCTCATAGACATTATCATTGTCTTTTAGACAGTGATTTACCTTACTTCCTTTACCGCTAACAACTCTATGGGTTTTTGTAAAGCCCTATATATTGTCCCAGCTGTCACTCAGTCCAGGAGCGTCGTGACAAAGTAGCCGCCCCCAAAACGTCCGTTACAGAAGCGGAGCGGGTTTATCACCATGGATTGATGTTGGGCCGACGCGCAGACAGAGAGAAACATTGTTACTCCGCCTGAAACGTTTCCGCTCCTTCCGGCTCATGAATATAGATAGATGTCTGTCAGAACGGTTTCATGGGTCAATATGTCACGGTACTCACAATGGGATCCCCTCCTTAGAGGTGTATAATACAATTTCAGGGTGGCGAAATGACAGCATACGCTGGTTCTAGCTATTTAGGTAGCCTCCACCAGGCCTTTCTACGGGAATACGGATCGTATAAAAAAAGAGAGTAAAATGGGCCAAGGGAGTCCGACCGCGGGGAGGTTGTTTCTTTCTCTCGCGGCCAGTCAAACCTACAAGGCGGCCAAACTCCCCTGGCAAATATTCTCCTATATATAGCCAGCGTAGTTAGTCTGGTACAGACTAGTATTTAGGGGCGGTACAAACAAATATGTCACTGTATTCGCAATGGGTCCTCTCCTTAAAGGCATATAAACCTTTATTGTTACCGCATACATATATCCTGCACGTATGATGACGTTATCCACATGTATTTAGGCTTAAATCTTTAGTTGTAGAAGACCATACAAAAGTCCCTGTACTTTTTTTGTTGTGTCAAAAAAGAATCTCTATAATACAATTTCAGGGTGGCAAAACAATTGTGAAAGGTAGAAGCTACTGTACTGAAAAGGATGTTGATGTTGTGTATGTATGTAACATGCATAAAACGCCGTTTCTAACAGATTTCCCAGCTGTAACTTTCAAGAACAACAGTTGGACAGCTTTACACATTCAATCCACGTATAGAAGATGTATCTAGCAAAGAAGAATGAATATATAGCTCGATACCCTCACTCGAGTTTAAAACAGTCACATTCAGAAATTCAAGAACTGTATCTTTCAAGAACAACCTTTGCAAAGCTTTATACATTCAATCCACGTGCAGAAATTGTATCTGATGAATGAATAGATAGCTCCATACTCCCAATCAAGTTAAAACAGTATGTTAGTAAGTAGCTATAGTGCGATACAGTACTCCCTACCTACGCTTTGTATGCGTGACAAGCTTTCACTCCGCTATGAGAAAGTTTCCCATCAACAGATGAACACGGTCAGGTTTGGAGATCATACTGTTGATTGAAATACCCGCGGCCGGCTTCACTTCCGTAATCATGGGGAAAGGATACCGGTTCGGGAAAAGCAATCGCGAAGGAAGATAAATACAGCTTTCTTGGACTTTATGCCAAGTTTATGCCCAGGTCAAGTCCAAGAACACGACTTTTCCATTTCACCGGAACAGCTAAATCAGGCCGGATGGGCCGCAGACGTTCTTGTGTTATTGGATTGGAAAATGAAGCAAGCTCACTCGCCTGAGTGAGAGTATCGAGCTATAAATGCATTCTTCTTCACCGCTGGATACAACTTCTGCACGTGGATTGAATATAGTAGAAGAATGAAGCGCACGCTTTGAAGGGTACTTAAATATCGTTTGATACTTCCTCCTAAAAAGTTTCTTTAGTTCCCTAATCATGTTTGCGTAACACTTACATGTATTGGAACAGTAGTTTTATTCCTGTCATGTATACCCAGATATCCCTCACCCCGTGGATTACATTGAACGGTGCGTGTTCCAACTTCCCCGTTACGTTACTGCGATAGAAGTCAGCAGCATATGGTCCACTTCAACTCAAATTCAACCTGTCAAAACTGTGATAACGACTTGCAAAATGAATTTCTCTTGAGGTATTTTCATTTTGACTTCCCGTCTGCATATAATTTTCTTTACCATAGCTCCTATAGAAACTGGGTAATACTGGAGAACTGTGCTTGTTCCAGGTTGTGTAGAGTGTTGCGTGCGATCGACTTAATATTCCGCGGTCGTGCTACCCTGGGAAGAAATTGGACACTATCTTAAGAAGGGCTGCGCCGCGTCTGAAGGGGTTGCACTTGAGTCGTGACCTCACCGGGGTTACCAAGTTCAAGGTTAAGTTGCACTTTGGCTGACTCGGTAATGCTGGGATGTGAAACAGGGCGAGAGGTTCAGTTGCGGACAAACTCACAGAACTGCAGGTCTCTAACTCATCATACGTCCTTTGACTTGACTTAATTAGGTCCACAATTTAGCTTGACATTTAAGCTATTCTTCCTGTGGTCCTTAACATGTAATACAGCAATACAAAATAGCAACTGCCACACAGTAACACTCCCGATAATGCTAATATGAAGACCTCTAGGTATAGACACGTACTAATGCAAAAGAGAACTGCATGGTTCTAACTCTAACCTTGGCTTTTGACTTGACTTTATTACCTTCCACAAATTAGCTTGACATATCAGCTATTCTTCCTGTGGTCCTTAACATGTAATACATACATCAATGCAAAATAACAACTGTCACACAATAACACTACTGGATAACACTAAGACCTTTCAACCCCCCTGCTTAACTAGATTACATTCTGGAACAGAGCCCGACATGCAGGCTAGGATCCGGAAATAACTTGAAGAATTACCCGTTGTCGGCAACTATGGGAATTTATTATTATAATATTGGTCCATTTATGTATAGATAGGGTATACATAACATGATCGACACACTTGAAGCTTGGACAGGCTTGTGCCAATATTTGTATATCCTTTAGAAAAGGATGATGATAAACAAAAATGATAAACTGTGGGTTTTCTACTCTAGCATTTTACGATATATCGCCACGCGTCCAGTGAACTGTATGCCGGAATAGGGCGAACTATTCTTGGTCTTGTCAACACGACGTAACAGCTGACGCATGGAGGAAACTCGATACGAAACGAAGACAAATTATCGTCTCATAAATACATGTATATATAAGCGGTCCTGTGGTGGTTTACGTCTGTGTTTTCCTGTATATAAGGGCATTTTCCGGTATCGTACTGAATTGAAGGTTCTGGTTCTGTATCTGTATATCTTCGGCGTAACACACCAGCTTCGCAGGCTATCTAATGATAATGCCCCTACTGTGCTTGGTGACAGTGAGTTCCACCCTGCGATAGCTCTAGGAAAGAATGAGTTTTTTAACACCCCAATCCTAGGTTGAGAACTCTACTGTACTTAAAGGCCTGTCTTTACCGTAGCTCATAGTAGCCTATATGTCTTGTATGTAAGGATTGCACCAAAACAAGGGCATCCATTTGCGATTATTCGAACACCAAACAGAGGCTGCAGTGTGGGGGCCTGACCTTTTAACCGTAGGCAAATACAGCGCGCTCCGACCCCCAAATAACCCTGTCAGAGCTTTTTCTGGGCTAACCGCATTTATTATTCGCATACGTGAAGTGTACACCGCTAGCATACCGCAGTAGCTCGCCGCAACATACTAGTACACATAGTGCCACAGCAAGTAATTTTTATGGATGACATCAACGCACGCATTAATTTTCGCCTGATTTTGGAAAAAAGAAATTTTGTTGCCCTCTGACAGTGCCGAAAATGGGCAAAGATAACTGTTACCATGCCGGAACGTGGATGGCAGATACGTAACTATGAAAGAGAGGAGACAAGAAAAGGCTCTGATTTAATGTTTTGTTTCTTACTTTGATGCAGTGATATGTGATGCTGGCTGTGTATATGTGATATTCCCACTGAATCAAAACCATTTGCACAATGATCGAGTCAAAAATTTTAAAATGTAGGAACCTTGTTTTTTCCGGCCCGCCTTGTGTTTTTTTTTTCGCCTGCTCGCATTAGATTTGTAGTCTGCTGAGGATGTCATCCATAAAATTTACATGCCGTAGCCTAACATATACAGTTGTCGTCACAGGCCTAACAAGCGTAGATACGGTTGCTTGTATGTATGTAGGGGTCGAAGTTCAGTAGATAGCAGGGCGCTCTAAGCACAAGAACTAGGAATTTATGAGAGTCAATATTACTGGTGTGCCGCTGAATGGAGAACTGTGATAAGAGGGAAAGTGAAGGGTTTGCTGAGAGACTGGGAAGAGGCGGACGTAGCCTCTACCAGGCTTCGGGAGGCGGCCTGAAAAATTGGATAAATAGAGATAGCATGCCGAGGGAGTTTGGTCGGCTGGAGAGAACATTAGTGTTAGCCTCTACCAGGCTTCGGGAGGCGGCCTGAAAAAGGAGTAGAAATTGGCCAAATAGAGAGATAGCATGCCGAGGGAGTTTGGTCGGCTGGAGAGAACATTAGGGTTAGCCTATACCAGGCTTCGGGAGGCAGCGGGAAATAGTAGGAATTGGCCAAAATAGAGAGAGAGCATGCCAGGGGAGTTTGGTCGGCTGGAGAGAACATTAGGGCTAGCCAGTCTACCAGGCTTCGGCTGGAAAAGAGTAGAAATTAGCCACATACAGAGATGGTCCGCTAGAAAGTACAAATTATTCGGGTGCGGCAAACCGTATTCTCTAGCGGACCCACTCCTCTGGCATGTTATCTCTGTATTTGGCCAAATTCTACTCTTTCTAGCCTCTACCAGGTTTCGGGAGGCGGCTGGAAACAAGAGTAGAAATTGGCCAAAATAGAGATATGGTCCGCTAGAGAGTGCAGTTCAGGTGCGGCAAACTGTACTCTCTAGCGGACCGACTCCCCTGGCATATCATCTCTCTATTTGGCCAAATTCTACTCCTTCTAAGCACCTCCCAAAGCCAGGTAGAGGCTAGGTGTGTACAAGTAATCGTTCTCTAGCGTACCGCGCCGCAGGCTATACCCAGTGAAGCCTACGCGGATCTCTGCGGTTTGTATGTCATTGTGTGCATTATTACATTTACGTGACTTAACGGGGCATACCTGTGGTTGTTGTACATGTACTAGATAACGTTATCTCTCTATTTGGCCAGTGTCTACTCTTTTCAGCCGCCTCCCGAAGCCTGGTAGAGGCTAGGTGTATACTAGTAGCGTACGGCACCGCAGGCTATACCCAGTGAAGCCTGTGCGGATCTGTGTGGTTTGCGGTTTGTATGTATGTGTGCATTACCTTACCTGTGGCTTCTTGTACTAGATAACGTTATCTCTCTATTTGGCCAAATTCTACTCTTTCCAGCCGCCTCCCGAAGCCTGGTAGAGGCTAGGTGTATGTTTTTTCTAGTGTACCGCGCCTCGGGCTATACCCAGTGCACCAGTGAAGCCTTAGTATCCGAAAAATAGTATGCGGTTTGTATGTGTGCATACCTGTGGTTTGTTGTACTAGATAACGTTATCTCTCTATTTGGCCAGTGTCTACTCTTTCCAGCCGCCTCCCGAAGCCCAGTAGAGGCTACGTGTATACAAGTACGTAATCACCTAGCATACCGCGCCAGGGGCTATACCTAGTATGCGGATCTGTGCTGTTTGTATGTGTACATTATTACATATACGTGACTTTACGGTGCTTACCTGTCGCTTGTTGCACGAGATAGCGCAGCCACGTGTTGCCTGACCCTGGGAAACTGACGAGCGCAGTGATGGGGAGGGGAGTTGCGGAGTACCGAAGCGCCGTACATTGTTCTAAGCGCACATCCCTGTGTGCGCCCATCCGTATGTCCTTCGCCGTCTCCTGCTCCTGCCTTGCCGGGGACGCTACGACAGCCGCCGGCGGGGCAGGGGCGGCCTTCATCCCGAGGCGGTAGCGGAGGTGTTGCGGGTTCTCTCTCGGCGTCCCTGCTGCTGAAGTAACAACGCTGCCGGGAATATTCTCCTTCCGTGTTGATGTGGACGCAGCCTTGTGGATGAGCAGGCCGATCCCGAATATGTAGAACAAGATGAAGCCGAGGAGCAGACCGCAGAAGAGCTGTCTCTTCCGCCAGCGAGACCCGCAAACCATGACATTCGGATCGGAGATCGCTGCAGCGTCGTGAAATGCTGAAACGCTAGCTCCACGGGATGGTGGCAGGGGCTGCTAAATCCTCATGACAAGCACTCGAGGGAGCTTCTTAAGCCCCAAACGAGCATCGATCGACGGTAGAACAGAGCGCTAACCCTGCCCCGAGCACTCACAGTGAGCGTCGTGTGAATGTGGTACCTTAAAATGTAGGCGTAAACATCTGGTGCGCTGGATGGGTCAAGGGGGAATGCGGCGAGCGCTGGGTCAACCCTCGGAGAAGGGCGATACCAAATTCCTGCTCACCCAAAACCGAACACTTTAGATAGCTACCTTTAAGCCTAATCTTAACACAATCATTGCTGTAAATTTGTAGGATTTTAACAGAGCAAACTAAAATGAGCGCCGTCTTTCCTCCGTTCAAATTTTACAAAAGGGAAACAGTTTTGTTCCCACCCTTCGTTTTCACGATGGCGTCGCCCTAAAAGCCACAGCGCGGTTAGCTTAGAACAGGCTGACCCTCGAAATAAGCGTAAATCGAGCCCGTTTGTCAGCAAAGGAAGGATTAACTACCCTAATTACCAGCCTGGGCTTGTTTAGGTCGCTACGAGCGGTTCCGATGTAGGTTAATCCTAAAGGCATCTTTTAAAAGCGATTTCAGAGCAGCAAAACTAGAGTATTTTGAATAAGACTATCTTTATGATATTGATACATACTGCCTCACATTAGCACATTTCAATCAATATTTCATACTTTGATTATCTAAAACTACAGAAACAAGCCTCAAGATGAGTCCTTTATTTTATGGGTGGTACCCTAAAAATCAAGCCAGGTCTAAGCTTAGAACAGGCTGACCCTCGAAATAAGCGTAAATCGAGCCCGTTTGTCAGCAAAGGAAGGATTAACTACCCTAATTACCGACCTGGGCATGTTTAATAGGTCACTACTGCTCTCCAAGCCATGCTAGCAGAGGCTTAGGTTTTGGCTTATTTTTCGCGTGTTTTGGGGCATTTTTATTGGGCTTTCCTTTTTGCACTGGGTTGGCGTAAAAAAAAAACATACCAATGCCCGATAAGAATGTCAAAAACATGCCAAAAATTAGCCAAAACCCAAACCTCTGATTGGGAAGCAGTTCCTCTGTAGGGCAACCTTAAAGGGGCACTATGTAACATTTAATTGAAAAAAATTGCGCGATTACAATTTACTTCCACTTTTCCACATATTTGTGCAATTATCTCACATTTCTGACTTTTGCGGTTGCCGCTTCATAAAACAGCCCACACAAGGCACACTCAGTTTGTGGTGCCACCACAAACTACCAGGATGTAAACAAACATGGCTGACAGCTATGTTTCTAGCTTTGAAACACATTCAAAATTTTTTTGGAACCTCCACTTTCTAAATTTCACTTATTAGCAATGAAGGAGGGTTGATTCAACCTACGTTGTAAAGAAATGAACAGGCCCTGACTACGTATATACCATCTAAACTATAAAAATGGTCTAACCCCATAGAGCGGATCACGAATTATGTTACGCTACAATGTTTTTATACCGGTACTGTTTCCTAGGTCGTGCGTAAACAGGATGTTTCGTTGATATCCATCAAAAATACTTGCATCATGAATGTTTACATGTACAAATCATGTTTGGTGTGTATCCAGTTTTTTGTATCTGTATCAGTATATCCGGTATAACCCCCCTTCGGCGTATAAATACACCAGCTTCGCAGGCACGCGGCGCGGCGGCAGCTAGCTACATTACACCGAACGACTTTTTACACCCAATCTTTTCACGTCTAACCGTAAAAGTTGTTTAACGCTTTCTAGTGACGATGCTTCATCTGTGCTTGGTAGCAACGAGTTCCACGTACACTATGATTATGATAGTTCTTGGAAAATTTGAGTTTTTGAACACTTCAATTCTTGGTGCAACGTTGATAACTCTGATAGTTGAAGGCATGACTGTTACATACATGTATAACGATGAGTGAACCGACACTATCGGCGGATACGTCAATAACCGGGAACCTAATCTCCAAGCAGATCTTGGGAAGGACGTGCGATTTTAACGCGGTTTGACAGCCTGTCGCCTCCGGTTGGTATAAAGGACTGTCAGAGAAGCTAGGTGTCAGAATACATCACAATCATCCACCCAATATCTGTTCAAGATTATTATCATTATTATTAAAACAAAACCATGCCTGTCAAAGCTCAAATTTTTCTACCCTATTCTCTCTTTGATCTAAGAAGCTGGGCTATATTTTAAGGTCTGGAAAATGTTAATAAATGAATAATAAGTTCTTTATTGCAAGTTCATGTCCGAGGGCCAAAATCTGTATCTGTATCGATATCGGTATAACCGGTATAACCTGGGTGACCCTTCGGCGTAACACGCCAGCTTCGCAGGCACTCCGATCGACAATGAGTACAATGAGTACAGAAGAATGGAATAAAACCGAATGGAATAAAATGAGTACAGAAGAATGGAATATTTTTTACCTGAAATAAAGAATGAATGAATGAAAACATTAAACAATGTACTTTAGTTTTACTTTCATTAATCTAAGGTTCTTATAACTAGTAACGTATGCATGTGACAGAGAGGATACGTAATACATAAACAGGTAAGACAAACATGGCAACTACCATTCTATTTCTAGTTGAGCTATGGGGGGGGGGACTTGTTCTCTTGAGGTAGTGGGAGATGAGTCCAAATATAAGAGTTGATGACCATAGACAGGTTTCTGCGGCCTGGGTGCCATCCTCCGTAGTTTTCGCGTCCGCTCCCTACTGTCGCTGGGTACCACGGAGATAGAAAACTACCGGCAGGATGGCACCCAAGCTAAGGTTTCTGCTGACTACACAAAAATCTATTATAAGTAACAAAACGCGAATTTGGCTTCGCCGATAACAAACAGACCTGGAAGTGACCTTCTATCGCCAAGAAACATCAGATTATCATTACTGAGGTGTCACTGAAGAGCTGCCAATTGGGCCATCTCACCAGAAATACCCGCCAAAAGCGAAGGAGGGGGCTTAATTTCTAGCCTTTGAAAGGCTCCCGCCCCCGGACTAAGTTCTTCAGGCGTGGAAACTAAAAATTCGGACAATTCATCTCCCACTGCCTCCTGTGAAGAAGTCAAACCCGCTAGAAGCATGGCAAGAATAGAATAGATTATATTAGAATAACAGTTACCTTGTTCCTCTTACCTGTTCATATATCGCATATCTACTGTTTATCCTATATGTATACCAACGTTATTAGATTTTTAAATCTAATTCAAAGTAGAGATAGTAGGTTCGATAAGTATATATATATCGTACACGTAGAACTTCATGTTAGCATATAGTTTTATATCACCAAATTTTTCTTGTCAATGTCTGTTTGCAATTAGCCTTCGGGCATAAACTTGCAATAAAGAACTATATTGATTAATATCTCCAAGAAGATGCTATGGTGACAAGACACTGCGTCATCCATTGGCCACTGAGAGGAGTGTCCATTCACGAGTGGCTATTGGACACTCCTCTGGCCCGTTGGATACTGTCTTGCCACCGTAGCATCTGCTTGGAGATTAGGTAGCCTCTACCAGGCTTCAGAGGCGGCTGGAAAGAGTAGAAGTTGGCCAAAAAGAGAGCGATGATATGCCAGAGGAGTTGGTCTGTGCCAAGCTTCGTGTGTGCTTCTATAGCTATTTGGCCATTTCTACGCTTTCCAGCCACCTCTGAAGCCTGGTAGAGGCTAGGTTGGATAGCGGGAGCGGCAAACTGTTCAATTTCTTCTCTTTCCAACCGCTTCCAGAAGCCTGGTAGAGGCTACATGGGCGGCCCGTCGACTGAAGAATGCCCCGGATTTGTAGCATCTGAATCTCATTTTTCACGGACGCAGAAAGGCCAAGGCGAGAAGACGGGCCAAAGTCCGCTACAGGGGGTACTTGAAACGGGGCTATCTACATGTTACTAGTATACTACCCTCAGTTGCAGCGCCACAAAACATCGTAAATATCCCTTTCACAAGCCAAGGAGGTTATATATAAAGCTCCTTGCTCAGCCCAATATATCGCACGAGTAAGGATACAAGCTAAGCCAAGTCAAGGTTTATTGCTCTTCAGAACTACAAACTACAAACCACTTTGACTATCTTCAGATGCACATTTAGCATACAAGACTAGTACTGTAGCTATTCTTCCTGTGGTCCATTCTATACGACACACAAGGAATATACAAAACATAAACACATTGACAACAATAGCAGAATACTAACACACAACCTAACATAAGTCCACATACATCACACTGCATTTCATTCCAGGCACTAGACATCCTGTTCAAAAATCTCTTTTTCTGGACTGAAAACCCTCATTTGTTCGGGGTTTAGAGAGGCTCTACCACTCTACTACCTCTACCACTGTCTCGGCAACTACGTTTGGAAGCCAGGAATGTCTTTGTATGACGTTCGACATCAGGCATTCAGACCTATAACGTTAATGTGCGTAGGGGTGAATTATGTCATTATTGTCCCGAGCAACGCAAGTACATCTAGACATGCGGCAAATACAGTCTGTCAAGTAATACTGTGTGATTGAATTCGGCCATAGTCATAGAGTGACGTGTACGTTAGTAATGTTTAACTATGTAGAAGATGAATTAGTACATTGTGCTTTAGAACGCTTACTATACGTAAACATGTGCAAATCTTTTATTAATTCCCTACAATTAGAACATAGATTCATGTATACCTAAGTAATGTTTTACTATGTAGAAGATGAATTAGTACATTTTGCTGTAGAACGCTTACTATACGTAAACATGTGCAAATCTTTTATTACTTCCCTACAAATTAATTGCCTTCGACGAGAAGGCTATAGAATCGCTTTCGGCCTGTTTTGTAGCTTCAAGATACCTTGTAGATAAAGACGTAATACAGCAATGAAGTACTTCTTTCTCCTACACTTCCTCCATTTTTTTTGGGGGGGGGGGCTGATGCACAATTTTTTACACAAGTTTTCCCAAATGAATGCGGCAGAGGGAGTTATACCGCGGAGGTAGTTTCGCCCCTTGTCTGCGAAGAAGGCTAGTTGATCGCCAGAGAGAAAAGAGTGAGTTAGAGTCTACTGCGAGTTATTCAGTTTCTCTACATCAATACTGACAATGCAAGCAAGTAGATAGATAGATAGATAGATTTAGCATTACGACTTGGTTTTAGCTAACGTTAGTGTAGTGGCTGTTTCGCCATCTGTTTGCTCATTCCATTTTCGTCTTCACGTGCTATCACATGTCCGCTGATCTGGCGGATTACATCAATACACACATATGCATTCGGCATTACATGTTTTAGCTAGCATTAGTGTATGTGGCTGTTTTAGTAGTCACTTTCATCAACTGTTTGTTCATTCCATTTTCGTCTTCACGTGCTATCACATGTCCGCTGATCTAGCGGATTACATCAATACACACATATGCGTTCGGCATTACATGTTTTAGCTAGCATTAGTGTATGTGGCTGTTTTAGTAGTCACTTTCATCAACTGTTTGTTCATTCCATGTTCGTCTTCACGGGCTATCACATGTCCCCTGATCTGGCGGGTTACCGTAAAGGCAGATTAATGCCCGAGTTTATTTATCCATTCACGGCTGCCCAATAGCAGCGGCGCTTCGGCAGCCGTATCCACACAGGCAGGTACGTGCTCTGTTATCGTATCAAGTTAATATCGCCAGGCTTTTCCAGATACCGTAATATCTAGATTTATCGCAGAACCGTAAACCCAGCGGTAAAGCCCCGTTCTTTTACAGAGTGTGAAGGTATCGATTTTGCCATCGTTCACAAAGAAACAGACCGCCGGACGTGAATTTGAAGCTTGACTCGCAGCCGTGTGTCCTTGAAAGCCGGTATAACAGCCTATCGACACGGTTTTAGGAGTGTTTCTTTAATCAGATTAGCTGTGGTTTACAAGTCGATATTTCATGATACTGGACTCAGTCGGAAGGAGTGCTTTTTTAAAAGCGCCATGACTTTGGCAAACGAACAACGACTTAACGTTTAGGGACTGACATAACTCCCTTTCCCGCATTAGATAACCTTCAGTCTGTGTAAGAAAAATGAGTACAACATAATATACTCCCCTGAAGAATAAACACCACTGCTCCAATAATTCTTCGAATGCCTAGTTCGTCCTTGACTTTCCTCCAACATAACGAACCTTCAGTCCGCATAAATAAACTAATACAAGCGATCCACCGAAGAATAACCGCCACTGCTCTAATAATTCTTCAGAATCTATGGCAACATGCCTCGGCCTTGGCTTTCTCTATTATAAAAAAAGCATAACATATCACGCAGGTTGTTTAAAGTGTAGGGACTGACCATCCTCCCATGGCAGGGGCAGCGGCTCCGAGGAGAAGGAGTTCGGAGCCGCGCCCCTGCCATGGGAGGATGGGACTGACATAACTCCCTCTGCCGCATTAGACCTTCAGTCCGTGTAAGAAAAGGAATATAAGCGCTCCCCCAAAGAATAAACGCTGCAACTCTAATAATTCTTCGAATCCATGGCGTAATGCCTCGTCCTTGACTTTCTGTAAGAACATATCAAGCAGGTTGTTTAAACTGTATGGACTGACATAACTCCCTCTGTAGCATTAGGAGAATCTTCATCAGTCCGCGTAAAAAAATCAGCGCTCTAGATCTTTCCAAAGATGCTCTAACTCGTAATTCTTCGAATCCGTGGCGTCATGCCTCGTACGTCCTTGACTTTTCTCTAGCATAACATATCACGCAGGGTGTTTAAAGTTTAAACTGTAGGGACCGGCGCCAAGAACAATGGGAGGTGAGCGATGGCAGACATAAATCCAGAGATAGAGAAATTCCTCTCAGCTGGTCTTGGTGCCAAACGGAGAAGCCTCGACAACATCTACCTTAATCTCCAAGTAGATCTTAGGGTGGCAAAAGACAGTATCAAATTGGCCAGGCATACGGACACTCTCTGGCCAATGGATACCGCCTGGCCAAATTGATACTGTCTTTTGCCACCCCTAGGATCTGATTGGAGATTACATCTACCTGGCTTGGCCACAGAAACAGAAACTAGGAATGCCTTGTAGTCGACGATTTGTCGTGCCTCGTCCTTAATTAATTGACTTTTCTCTAACATAACATATCACGCAGGTTGTTTAAAGTTTAAACTGTAGGGACTGGCGCCAAGAACAATGGGAGGTGAACTATGTCGGACATAAATCCAAAGATAGAGAAATTCCTCTCAGCTGGTCTAGATGCCAAATGGAGAAGCCTCGACAACATCTACCTTAATCTCCAAGTAGATCTTAGGGTGGCAAAATACAGTATCAAATTGGCCAGGCAGTATCAATTCAGCATACGGACCCTCTCTGGCCAATGGATACTGCCTGGCCAATTCGATACTGTCTTTTGCCACCCTAGGATCTGCTTGGCGATTCCAAAACAGAAGCTAGGAATGCCTTGTAGTCGACGATTTGTCATGCCTCGTCCTTGACTTTTCTCTAACATAACATATCACGCAGGTTGTTTAAAGTCCAGAAACCGGCGCCAAGAACAATGGCAGGCGAACGATATCCAAAGATGGAGAAATTCCTCTCAGTTGGTCTTGGTGCCAAATGGAGAAGCTTCAACAGCATCTTCCCGGCTTGGAACAGAAACAGGTATGAATGCTTTGTAGTCGAGGATGCAATCGCCACAGTTCGTAAATCTACCTGGCTTGGAACAAAAACAGAGGCTAGGAATGCCTTGGCCATTGTAGTCGACTATTGGTGCTGGCAATCAACACAGTTGGTATATAGATGTTCTTGGTTATTAGAAGACACGGAACATCTTAGCCTAGGTGCCAGACCCCTAGCTATGCGTACTTCATTCGGGGGAAGTTAGCCTCTAGCAGGCTCCGGCAAGCGACTGAAAAGGGTTAAGAAATTGTCCAGAGAGACAGATAACATGCCATGAGAGTTGGTCCGCTAGAGGGTACGTTATGGCGCTCCCGCTCTTTCATAACGCTTCCCGGAGTCTGTTAGAGGCTATCGGCGCCTGGCACCCAGGCTAAGGAAGTTGGAACACCTCGTCCGTAGGCGTGTAGGCGGTGTACAGGGTTGTTGGGTGTGTAATAAGACCAGACACCCACTGTGCCCCCGTTTAACGGGATTAATACGACTCAGATTCACCCCAGCCCAAACCTAACTCCTTCCACATTGTACCTGGCTGTCCTTTCGAACTGTCGCCCTTCTCACATCCTCTCTAGACTCTCGTATCCGGGCTAAAACTAGTAAAAGTACCCCAAGGAAAACTGATTGTTTTCATGCCCGAGGGCTAATTGCAGGTACAGAAGAAACATTTGGTATCAGAACAGGTAATTAATACACAGAGAACTACTGATAACTCCTAACAAACTAGTGGATTTGACTTCTTTTTTCAAGACAGAGGAAGACAAAAGATCCCACTACATCTGTCCGATGCATCGCTACATATCCTTTCAATTGTTCATCAAGTTGCTGAGATAACTAAGTTAATTTAAAGACTCCCTTTGTACAAATATATGTAAGGTTATAACTTCTCCAAGAAAATTCTGTGGGGCAAGGGAAGTCTATATTGGCCACCTGTATCCACTGGCCTCCTTTGAAGTAACAACTGGCCGCCCCACTGAATCTGCTTGGAGATTAAGTACTAGTAACTCTCAGTGTAAGCCGGCATGGATGAGGAAGGCTAGTGGGAAATGAGAATAGGGCTTGTAGGGAAATTGTAAAGGAAATTGGACAAGGAGTGTGTATGGTGAAAAATAACTGATTTAAAACGATATTACACCATTGAAACCAGAACTCTTTAACCTAGCACAATTAAAATCCCAACGTCACGTTCTGGTGAAGTGCATCCGTGAGCTACTCTACGCCGATGACTCTGCTCTAGTGGCACACACACTGGACAGTATCCAGCGGCTGCTAGAAAAGTTCGCAGAAGCGGCAAGAGCCTACGGTATGACTATAAACATCAAGAAAACCGAGGTTCTCTATCAGCCTGCACCTGGGAAACCGCACATCCCGCCGCAGGTCCTGCTGGACGGAACACCCCTTGCTGAAGCAGAAACCTTCACGTACTTGGGATCTACAGTGTCAAATGACAATTCCATGGACAGTGAGATCGACGCACGAAGGCGGGCTGCCTCAGTTGCGTTCGGTCGCCTTAAGGACCGGCTGTGGAACGTGAAGTCTATACGATTGAACACAAAACTGAATGTCTACAGGGTTGTAGTGCTGAGTGCACTTCTTTATGGATTAGAAGTGTCAACCCTGTATGCCCGACATGTCCGACAACTGTCTGTCCTGGTCCAACGCCATCTTCGTGGACTAATGGGCATCACCTGGCAGGACCGCATATCCAACGTGGAAGTCCTGAGGAGGGCGGGCATGCCTGCTATGGAAGCCATGATTACCCGCTCACAACTCAGATGGACCGGTCACGTCATCAGGATGTCTGAGGAACGACTGCCACGGGACCTGCTGTACTCTGAACTGAGAGAGGGGTCAAGGCCCCGAGGTAGACCACGGCTGCGGTACAAGGACACTTTAAAACGTCGGCTTGGTCTGGCGGGTATCAGCCATCAGCAACTAGAGACACTGGCAATTGACCGGGCCGGATGGCGTGCGGTGGTGAGAAAGAGTGCCGAGGCTGTGCACAGGGAGTGGGAACATAGAGAGGACAAACGTGCGAGCCGACGACACGCTGCCACTGCTACCAAGCAGGCCTCATGAACAATGAATGAACTCTAATGTTATATTGGTCTTTCTTTGGACTTCTATTTTTTTTGTAACAGTCATGACTTTAGGCTCAAATCTGTTTTGTCTTGTACATGTAGATAGGAATGAGCCATCCTGTTCGACCTGCGCAGTTAGTCATAGTCTCTAGAGAGACTGACTGACATATAGTATGATTCAGGGTTACTTTTTTTTTATCTGCCATGGCCAGATTATCTAAAGATGTGTGTATTGTGTGTACAATCTACAGAAAGAGAAATGTATATCAGGTCCGATCATCCGATTTTCACGTTTCGGTTTTTTGGACTCGGTTCATGAACGTATTTTGGTTTGGCTCCTGGAATGTGCTCCCGGGACTGTCTACAGGGAACACTCGCACATTCGCGGTGTATCAGGACAGCGCGACTGGTCGGCATTAGCGCAGTCCCTGCAATTAGTAACAGTTGCACATCAATCCGGCCGAAAGCATGATTGTGTAACACAGACTACTTCTTCATATACCGGCTCATACTACAAGACGCCTTTACAACTAGCAAATCATAAAATTACCCGATCTACTAGTATGTGCGGTTTACCAGCCCCAGACCACATCCGACCACGAGGCAGAACACATTGATGGGTTGC
>NW_017804531.1:1209963-1231620 GCF_001625305.1 Branchiostoma belcheri
ACACACACACACACACACACACACACACACACACACACACACACACACACACACACACACACACACACACGTTCTGATTTTTTATCAATTCGCTACCCTAGCGTTCTATATTCAAGTATACCAAAGAAGCGGTTATATACTGTACACAGTCACTCAATCAAGATACTTCCTATGAAGCCACGAAGTCCTACATCCTGGACGGGATTACCTTGTGAGCTAGTCTATCTCCGTAGAGGTGCGAGACCTTCTAAATTGAACCTCCTTAGTTTGACCTAGCCGTGCTGGGAAGGGGTGTACTCTTGACCTTAACCGTGCCTGTGGTTTCTCCTCAGAGATTGTCAGTGATTATACTGAAGGATGGAGGCTGAAAGGCCAGGTTCAGATGTGATGCAATAAGACATTCCAGCTGTAGCTTTGACACATGAAATCATATATGAGTGATCACGCTTTCTCTGTAGTAATACCAGATTTCACCATTCGTGCACTGTACAAGATTAGACTCAAGATGTCCATCCCTTGTCCCTAATATTGTATTTGAATGTTGCATGTTGAATATGCAGTTATAGATGTGATGCTACATTCCAGCTGTAGCTTTGACACATGAAATCATATCTGAGTGATCACGCTTTCTAAAGTTTCTCTGTAGTAAGACCAGGTTTCACTATTCGTGCCCTCCACAAGATTAGACCCAATATGTCCATTCCTTACTCTCAAAGCAGAGGTTTGGGTTTTGGCTTATTTTTGGCAAACCTTTAGGCTTTTTATTGGGCTTTCGTTTTTGCACTGGTATCCTTTTTTTACCCACAACAAAAAGATACCAATGCAAAAAAGAAAGCAAAAGCCTAAAAAACACGCCAACAATAAGCCCCAAACCCAAACCTCTGCTTGGAGAGTACCCATTCCTTGACTTTGCAGGTATTCAGTTTTAACTGTGACATTAAAAATACAAACCATACGAAGTTTCATTGAAGATTTTTTTTCACATCTCTACAACTACATTTACAGATGATATTGCCGTATTCGTGTATGTCATCAATAAAGATAGTACTCAGTCACCAAAACGTGATATGGATATAGCATGCCACTGGCTTGGCAAGGAAGTGATCAAACGCTAATTGTAAAGTCAACAGATAGTAAAATGAAGAAATGACACACAGAGGGGGTCCCATAACCCAAGGTCCAGGGTTCTGTATTGAGTTAACTGTAATAATAACACCGAGGTCCTTCAACTATTTTTGTAGCTACCTGATCTCAGTCGTTTGTATTAGCCTCCACCAGACCTTTCTATACGGTACGGGAATACGGATAGTAGAATTCGGCAAAAAAGAGAGTAAAATTGGCCAAAGGAGTCCGGCCGCGGGTAAGTTGTTTCTTTTCGGCCTGTCAAATATACTCCCCCGGCAAATATTCTCCTATATATAGCCAGCGTAGTTAGCCTGGTAGAGACTACGTTTGTATAGCCTGGATGCCAGACCCTGGCTCGACACAATACTCCCTTTGGCTGAAGGAAGCCACAAGCCCCCCTGTCTTTCCTTTAATGATCATCATACTGATCATTCTGGCATGCCAATTCTTGGCAAGACTCCAGATTGTAGAATTTGTACCATCGCACGCCGGGGCATGCCCCTACTCTTTTTCGAAAGGTGTGGTGGGTTCTTTAACGTGCGTGGGGTGTGGTTCTCCCCAAACACGGGACCTCCATTTAACGTCCTAATGGACGTCCCTAACCGAAGCTAGGTACTCATTTATACCTGAGTGAACTCAGGTATACCTGAGTGAAGTGAGGAAAGTCGTGAAAAGTGCCTTTCCCAAGGGCACAAGATCGGTAACATGGGTGGGGATCGAACTCGGGACCTCTTGGCCCTGAGCCGAACGCGCAACCGCTGCGCCACACGACCCCGATCCCAGAGTTAGTACCTGGGGGTCTAATTTATCTCTATCTGAGGGGATGTCTATGGTAAAATTTTCGGAGCCGAGGGGCTAGCCTGTATATTACTCATGGCAACAGTCTGGCGCCCAGGCTATCGTTTTTTTATGTAGTAACCTGGAAGAGGTTGGGAGCATTTATTTGGTATATTAGAGTGAATTGGCCACTCAGACAACAGTCGGGGGCTAGTCGGAGATTTTATTTGAAACAGGGGAACGTTAGTTAAGCGTGTGACAAGTTGGATTTGAATTTTAAAAGAAATGTAGGAGCCATCGCATTTTTCTTGCGACTGGCTAGTTTATTTGTCATCCCTTACATCCATGATATAATTGTTTTTATTCAACACGGAGGAATAATAAGAAAAACTAAGGTCCCATTCCCACTAGGATAGAATTGTCCGGATCGAGCCGAATCGATTCGGTTTGATCCGGCCTCGATCCAGCTCGAAGCCGGATAAAAGCGAATCAATTCGGCTCGATTTGGACAATTTTATTCTAGTAAGAAAAGGGCCTAAACCCGTTCGAAGTTATGGTACTGTCGAAGTTATGGGACCCTCCGTTATATTTTCTCGGCTGTATATATATTAGCTGTACTGAATCATAGTCTGACGCGACGTGTCCCTTCTACATACGGTACACGCACGCCCTCTACCGAAATAGCACGTTCATTCATGGCGGGTAGATTATACCGAAACTTTATTCGCAAAATCATGCCCGAAGGCTAATTGCTTTTACAATCAAGTATAATACTCATTGCAATACAGTAACAGTAACAGGAGACAGGTAACAACTGTCTGGAAAAAAAACTTCTACTTCTACTACTACTACGCTAGCTGTAATGGGGTTCGACTTCTTCTTTGAAGGCAGTGGATAATGAATAGTCCCACATTCTGCATAATTAGTGGGTTTTGTACCAATGTAAGCACAGCATATTCTTAACATCCAAGTGTCAGAAAAATAATAAAATCCTTGTCATGGTACTTTTCTTCAAAAATGAAACATATGTTTTGCTGACATTCTACTTATTAAAGTTTGCTGACATTCTACTTATTTCATTTTATAGTGTGAAGTTTATTGCAAATTCATGCCCGGGGGGCCAATTGCAGATTACAAACATAAAAGAACAAGGAAACGTAGTATAAAATAACTAAAATCTACATGATAAAAGGTAGTTGTCTAAAGCTATAGCTATGTCTAAAACTATGTCTAAGACTAAGAGGTTTGACTTCTCTTTTTTAGACCATGGAAGACGTAACGTCCCACCTTTTCCAAAATTAGTGGGTTTGGGGAAGTTAAAAGAAGAATAGTTTTTTTATACATGTTATATGGTGCACCCAAAAATTTTTGTGTGCACCCATTATTTTAGGTTGGGTGCACCAGTGCACCTATAAGCTTATTACCAAAAATGAATTTGGAGCCCTGCCTTTTGTACTTGCCTTACTGTGTCGTATCGGCTGTCCATTAGTAACACTGTACAAAAAAGCGAGAAGAAGTTGACCTCTCTATATTAGCTCAGTGACTAGAACACTTTGTATTAGCCTAGTATAGTACCCTTGTATGTTCCTTATGTATGTATGTCTAAGTCAAGTAGTGCATCTTTTGTCTCCAATTTCCTATATACGTTTGTTATGTGTCTGTTATATGTTGACCTGTCGTAGCATGAATGTACAATAAAGGTATTTCATAATAATTATTTAGTAACACGTCACCTACCGTCACCCGTACATTTAGGTCTTAGCTGTATATGAATTTTACTGAATCATAGTGTAAAGCGACGTGTCTCTTCTACATACAGTACACGTATATATACACGTATGCCCTCTACCGAAATAGCACGTCCATTCATTGCGGGTAGCCTATACCAATATCCGCACAGGAGTGTTCGGGTAAAATTGGTCCGATTAACTTAACTGTAACTTGGTTTATATTGCCTGTATAGTAGTGTTAGAACATAAAAGCACCAATTGAATTCGAGTCTTACTTAAATAAAAAGACTAAATCCTAGAATTCGACATAAACATGTTTAGGCATGGCGATCTCTACACTATAAAAATGGTATCGTCGTATTTTGGGTCAGAGGGCACGAATGCGGAAGTGAATTTACGTTCCAGCAAAGTGACAACACAAGTCGTCAGAAAGACTACAAGAAGGGGACCTACTGGCACAGAAAGCTTACACAAGAGCCCCACATATATATATAGGATTTAGTTCTGTGTCTGTGGCATCTGCTAGCTTCTCTGTGAGAGGGTAAAAATGTCTGGGACGACCGTGGGAGGGTACGAAATCACCCGGGAGCTGGGGAGAGGAACCTTCGGGACTGTGTACGCGGCGAAGCGGGGGCAGGGAGAGTTGACGTACGCGCTGAAGAAGCTTCGCCTCGGCTCGAGCGGCGCGGACCAGGTCCTGCCACATCTGCGAGAATTGAAGGTACCCAATGCAGCTTTTAGGGGCTTGAAAATAGTCAATATTCGTATGTACATAATAACATATCTACATGGTAAGTTAAAACAACTGTTTACACTACAACGACATTCATCGAGCAAAATGCCGAAACTTGTGACCACATCTGCAAGCCTCAAAGGTACCCAATGCAGTTTTTTAGGGCTTGAAAATGTTCAGTATACGTATCTACATAATAACGTATCTACACATCATGACATTAGTTAAAACAACAGTATCACAATGTATAACTTAAAACGGAATATAACCGACATTCATGGAGAAAAATGCCAAAACTTGTGACCACAACTGCAAGCCTTAAAGGTACCAATGTAGTTTTTAGGGCTTGAACAACAGATCTTTTCAAAGTCAATATTCTAATAACTACATATCTACATGCTAAGTTGAAACAACACTATCCCAGTATCGACATTCATGGAGCAAAAATGCCGCAACTTAACAGATTACCTTATTAAGAATATTACAGTTTTGCCGCTCTGAAATTGCATTGGATGTCTTTCAATTTTCTTTATTGACTCAACAAAAAGTACAGGGACGTTTGTATGGTCTTCTACAACTAAAGATCTAACAAATATTAATGAATAGCATCATCCTACGTACAGAATGTATCATGTATGCGGCAAATTACGTCCAGAATATATGTCAGAGGCAACAATAAAGGTTTTACTATTCTCTAACATATTTTTTTTAACGGAGTAGTTCAATGCAAGGCCTATGCGACCACTTCTCGGCATTGAACTATGAGAGAGACATGGCTATGGCAAGATATGGTCTCTAAGATTTAATCATTCTTTTTTAAAAGGAAATACAGCAAGAGGCGAGGGACTCCGAGGTCCCAATCCTGAGACTGGTGGAGTTCTTACATCAGGACGACGCGTTCTGGCTGGTGACGCGGTACTGTGACGAGGGATCTCTGAGCGACTTCTTACTGCTACACCCGGAAACTGACGAGAATCAGACCGTCAAGTTTATGGTACAGATCTCGGAGGCTGTGAAATTCCTGCACAGGTTCGTCTAAAACTTAGACATTTTTCTAAGTTTATTTCAGCTACGTAAATATATCTTGAATTGTAATTGAGATCTCAGAGGCAGTGAAATTCCTGCACAGGTTCGTCTAAAACTTAGACATTTTTCTAAGTTTTATTTCAGCTACGTAAATATATCTTGAATTGTAATTGAGATCTCAGAGGCTGTGAAATTCCTGCACAGGTTCGTGTAAAACTTAGACATGTTTCTATATTTTAGCTACGTTAATATAGATATCTTGAATTGTATTAGATCTAGGAGGCAGTGAAATGCCTGCACAGGTTCGTTTGTTTGAACATTTGAACATGTTTTTTAAAATATTTTATTGACAGAATCGAAATATAGATATCTTGAATTGTATTAGATCTAGGAGGCAGTGAAATATCTGCACAGGTTCGTCTGAACATTTTGTTTGGGCTTTTGTTTTCTATATTTCATTGATGAAATCGAAATATAGATATCTTGAATTGCATTAGATCTAGGAGGTAGTGAAATACCTGCACAGGTTCGTGTTAGCCATAGACTTTTTTCTATATTTCAGTGACGGAATCGAAATATAGATACCTTGAATTGTATTTAAGATCTAGGAGGCTGTGAAATACCTGCACGGGATCTTGGTAGCCATTATGAGACTTTGTTCTATATTTCAGTGACAGAATTGAAGTATAGATATCTTGAATTACACTCAATGGTAGAGGGTCTGCAGTAGTTGCTGTACAGCTAATCTCCAAGCAGATCATACGGTGGCAAGACAGTATCCACCTTGCCACCGTAGGATCTGCTTGGAAATTATATAGTCTTTTCTATGAATATTCTTCTATAAGAAGAAATATAACTGAAGAATTATTCTTACTACTGTTCCAGTATGTTCTGTTTATGCAAATTGCAATTGTTTCTGCATCATCAAGTTCCCAATATAAAAGGTCAATACGGATAAGTGAACAAAATAATGTCCATATAGCCTCATGTGTTTTCATGTCAGCCACAGAACATGGAACAAAAGGACGCAGTGACTGTTATTACCCCATGAAATATTTATGAGCCACTTGCTGAATTAAGGCCTCATACGTAGTCCCTTTTGAAAAGGATATATAGTTTTGTATTGGAAAACGCTATGATCAAACAATGAGCAGTGCTCTTATGTCACGAAAAGAGGACCGTGTTACAGCAAGGATGGTTCGATATTTAGTAACATTAAGTCCAAAACAAAGGAATAACTTTATAGGACGAGTAGAGCGTATTGAACTGGGGTTTACCAGTTTCAGTTTCAGTTTCAGTTTTTATTCGCACTTTAAAACAAAATACAGACACAAGAAAATATAAATGAAATGTGACAGTGCAGGGAGGCCGGAAGCATAAAATGCTTATGAGGAGGCCTCCCTTCATAACTTAATTAACAATTCAAATTAATCGGATAAATAAGAAATAACTTACTAGGTAACGGGTAAATGAAACAAAACAATAAAATACAATACGATACAATACTATCTACAATTATGAAAAGTAGTAATGAAAAGTAGTAAACAAGGAAACTTAAACAAAAATTAAGAATGTGTGGGGTTATTTATGAAAGTTGCTTTAGTATAATTTTTGAAAATGGTGACGGAGGGACTAATTTGTAAAGTTCTACTTAGGTTGTTCCAAATTGTTGGGCCTCTGTACGTGATTGTAAATTGACGGAGATTCGATTTCGCATTGGATGGCCTTAAATAATTGCATTGGCGTGTAAAGTGGTTGTGGATGTCTGAGTTTAATAAGAAGGTGTAGGTGTCGTGGAAGGTTTCAGGAAGGCAAGGACATTTATTCATTATCTTGTACATTAAAAGACTTGTTTGTAGTTTATTATTTTTTAGTTGTCGTCTCATCCGTTTGTTGACAATTGTTTTGAAAGGGTTCGGAGCAAGGTCATATGGACATAAAATTGCTATTGAATTCCTAATGAGGGAAAACCTCAAACGCAATAAGGCATGTATATATAAAGTTAATGACGGACGTTAATATGACAGACGACTGTGTCTTTTTATATTGCCCCAAACTATTTTACCTATATAGCTATAGCCTCTAAAGACAACTTGACACTGTCGTCGACACAAGAATTTTTAGCATTTTACAGCGTTTTATTCTTGCACATTTAGGCTTAATGACTCCCCGTTTTCTTGTCTTATTTCTTTATTTACATTTTCGGGCTAAGAAAATGGTATAACACACACTACAAACCGACACTGGAGACGTCATTATATAGAACCTACCGTCACAATTATAAAATTCCATATAAGAACGCGCCCTTAATGTTACAATATATAACTGTTGTTTTCCAGCAATGGCATAGTCCATGGAGGGTTAAACATGGACAACATGCTGGTGACGGGACAGTTCGGAGGCTTTGTGCGCGGGAGAACTATCATGAACTACACTATAAAGGTGGGTTAGCAACGGCTGCAGTCGAGTATAAACCGCAAGGAGGCGTTCTTGGTACAGGTCAAGTGACTTGGATGGTGGATCCTAGTTACGTTATGTTGATTTGATTCTCCAACATCCAATGGAAGCCCCAAAACTATTGCTAGCGTGTGAATAAAAAAGTTGATGCAATCTACGTGGTCATGAAGGCTGAACACTGAAATGACTAAACACATGTATGGTATTGGTATGGGGAATAACAGGAGAATAGTGTTAGGAGAATTTGCTTCTAAGTTTCTCGCACGATAGCTATACGTATCTACTCTCGAAGCAGATGTTTGGCTTATTTTATGGCGTATTTTTAATGCTCTTTTTATTGGTTTTTGTACTGGTCATCTACAAAAAAGAGACCAGTACAAAACGAAACCCGATAAAAACATAAAGTTGAATTGCCTGACAGGTGAGTGACTACGGCATAGCTAGGATGAGCGGAGAGGATATCTTCATGCACTACTACTACCGCTACGACACTCCGACCCGCTACTTCACCGCTCCCGAGGTCCAGGAGCAAGTCTACACCAAAGGTAATGTCTTTTAACCTGTTTATGTACAGAATTTATCTATTTTAAACCATACATGAGGAACTGAATAACTTCGAATGTAAAGTGTATGTATTTTATCAAGTTGTAACAGTGAGGGGTTTATAGGCGCTACCAACTGACCCGGCCGATGGGTCTAGAGCTTTTAGCCGATTTGGTAGGAGCGTCGGATTTGAAGCTGGTGCTCGGGTTAGGCGTGGGTTCGAACCCCGGTCCGGGACCAGGAGTGTCTTAAAAGTTTATGTTTCTACTCTCCAATTTATTACAAAGTGTTTTGAAATGTTGTATTACTGAATAATTGTAGTTTTACGATCAGCACTATATTTCTTTGTATAAATCATTTCAAGTTTTGTCAACTGAACTAATCAAAATTATGTGCAATATAACGTTAATATGTCAGTGTGAAAAAATGTAAATTGACTGCAATTGAGTGACAGCGAAAGTTATCTAGCCCGAGTGTCAGCCTTGTTAGCTTTCTTTTGCCTCCCAAGATCCGCTACCGGCCACAAAAAGGCTGACACTCAGGCTAAAAGTTATCCACTGCGAAAGTTCAATAAATATCTTGAATCTGAATCAGAGTCGGACGTGTTCTCCATGGGCGCCATCTTTGCCGCCATGTTGGACCGGACGACCTTGAGAATCGCCGAACACACCTGCATCGTGCCCTTCATCATTCCCGACATCCCCTTCGGCCAGGCACTGGACACAAGCCCTGACCTCAACATCTCCGAGGTGAGCTTTTCTTTAAGTATACATTCAAGTGACTAAGTAACATTTTAAGCTATCAACGAATATACAGTAATCCAAATTTTCACTTTATTCTTAATGAGCATTCAACCATAAACTATGTAATATATAATCCATGTGACTAGTTCCATATTTAAACTTACATATGTGCTTTTTCCGACTTATATCAACTCATTGATGTATTGAAATCTTACATCAGAAAGGTGATATCCTAGAATTACAACTTATAGATAATACATGTATTGTTTGTTAATTACTATTCCTTGTTTACAAAGACTGAGCCTTGTTGGATATATACATTGTATCGTGTAAAATCTTCCATTGTAATGACTGAAATTTTGGTATCTTTTGTAATTCGAAACGGAGTTTCCCATATGGATTTCCACGGGTTAACTTGGAAAACCCTCTGGAACTCCCTCCCACAGGACATTGTAGCTATTAAGGACAGATATGAATTTAAGAGCAGTGTTAACCACCACCTCAGTAATATTGGGCAGCATCCTTGTGGCAGCTGCTAAGCTGAGACTGGCATTGCATAGATAAAAAAAAACATTATGTCATTATGTGGAAGACGTTTCTCCCAGCTTTTTGTGATATCAATATGGTTTTAAAGAAACTGTTATCTTAAACTTTCGCATCTCCAAGGTGATCATGAAGACCGTGGCGACAGAAGACAGCCTGAAGACACTAATAGTGTCTATGTTGGCGACGGATCCGGAGTTCAGACCGACGGCTGAGTTCGTGAACGAGCGGCTACACGCCATAGGTAAGTTTATAAAAATTCCTGCCCGGAGCCTAATTTGAAATAACAAAGATAAAAGAGTATTGAGACAGGACACAAAATAACTTCAAAATCTACATAATAACACAAGGTAATGGTCTAAAACTATAGGTATGTATAGAACTATGTCTGAAGGGCTTGACTCTTTTGTAAACCAAAAGAGGGACGATATGAAAGACGTAATGTCCTAATCTCCAAGAAGATCATACGGTACCAAGATAGTATCCATTGGCCAGAGGAGTGTCCATTAGCCACTGAAGGTGGCCGTACAAACTCCTCTGGCTTATGGATACTGTCTCGCCACCGAAAGGGATCTGCTTGGAGATTAGGACATTACTATGTCTAAAGGGTTTGACTTCTCTTTTGTAAACCATGGAAGATGTAATGTCCCACCTTTTCCACTTTTTTTATAGGGAACGCTACGGGCGCCATGGCAGCAGTGTTCCTCGGGATAGCGGTGGCTGTTTTCGGAGCCCTGACGGGGTTCTGGCCGTTGTTTCTGGTCGGTCTGCTCGGTGGAATGTTGGCGTTTTATCTTGTAATCAGCTCTGGATAGGATTTGATATCGTAGAGTGGGACTCGTTGCCACCAAGTTCAGTTGGATCATCATCACTGGAAAGCGTTGAACAACTCATGCATGCATTTAGATGTGCAACGATTGGGTGAAGCAAAGATTTTGTGTAATATAGCTAGCTGCCGCCGTGCCGCGTGCCTGCGAAGCTGGTGTGTTGCACTGAAGGGTGGTTATACCAGCTATACTGATACAGACATTCTGGCCGTAGCTTAGGTAGCTTTGGTCACAATTGAATGTAACAAATTGCCTGTCAAATTGTAGCAAATGGCGTATAGAATAATTATGTTGATCTTCAGTTGCTGTGTTAGTGCATGTAAAATATGTGTACTTTAGTCTATCTGTGCATGAAACGAGTGCTGTTTGAATTTTCATGCATGGATGTTTTAAAATTACTTAGGTAGTGTAAGGGGAATCTTTTATGATTAGTTAGTTAGTTATGCTATGGAATGTTGAAGCCATGACAGATAAACTTGTTAATATGAATGTTAGTAACTTATTTATATTAGATGAAAGAACACTTAGCAAAAGTATGGTCGAAGCGTATTGAGACGAAATGATATGTACTAAACTAACGTATTCTTGTTTCACCGAGGGTGTATCTTATGAAGCTTTTTTACTTAGCAACAGCATTCCTATGGTTTTATATCATATTTTAAGTTAGAAGGAAAAAGAGAAGAAGAAAGAAAAGATGAAAGAGAGAGAAAGAGTGAGAGAAAGAAAGAGAGAGAGATCACTAATTTGGACGCAAAGAAAGACGAGTAGCAAAGTACCGATCCTATCAGACTATACAGGTAGATCTTAACATAAGTGACCTTAAACTGAGAAATGTCGTTGCTAATAAAAATATTGGTGCAATAAAACATTTTTTTAAACATCTACCTGGACTTAGAGTACTTTGTGCATATTACTCATCAACGTCCTCCATTACCATCTTTGCTGTTTACTCTTGGGTCCCACTAAACGACGAAATACAGCAGAAATACCTGAATAACTGCGGAACACACCGTGATCATTTTGTACGTGACAACATGCTTGAATACCGAACGTGAGTCGGATCGCCTGACGGCCGGTTATGTCATATCCACCCTAAAAAAAAAACACGCCTTTCAATGCGTAATGTGGCAAAATGTGGGCCCCGAAAACATAAACATATTATATAATGCAACAACATAAATTCCAACGTCCGAATCCGGTATTCGAATGTTCGATAGTGGTGTAATCGGCACAAGCGAAACGCATTCGAAATATTCTATGGAACATTTGTGATGCTATAATAAACCAAATAGAACCCTGTGAGATATCGCTAGTTAACACAGATAACATTTGTATCCAACATGATCGCGGCCCAGGTTTGACATATCTCACAGTAAATGTTTTTAGTGGAACGACTAATGTCACAGTAGCTACCGTCCTTGACCGTTGAGTGGCCTTGACATTGATCGTTAGACCCGCACGTAAACAGACCCAAGTCCAGTACCCGCTGGGGGACCCCGTCAACTCCGGCTGACCCCTAGGCCCTGTTTGTTTGTTTTTATTTGTTTTATTAGGATCCCCATTAGTGTAAATTTTAATCTCCAAGCAGATCGCTTTCGGTAGCAAAAAAGACAGTATCAAATTGGCCTGGCAGTATCCATTAGCCAGAGAAGGTCGCCGGCGGTCAGGACAACAAAAAAACGGCAAAAAAAAAAAAAAACGGCAAAAAAGGCAACGATCATTCCCCCACAACCGCGAGCTCTGCTTGGTGAGTAGTAAATTTGACAGTATTCTTCTGGAGTCCGTAGTGAATCAGACATTTAGTATTTGGACCATCGTACACCGGGACATGCCCCTACCCGTTTTGGAAAGGTGTGGTGGGTTACGTCTGGACGTCTAACCTTCACCGACGTGTGGTGGGTTCTTTAGCAGTATTCTTCCTGAAGCCCATTGCGAATCACCAACTTTCAAACAGAAGTATTGGATCATCGCACACTGGGACATGCTCCTACTCTTACTCTTTTTCGAAAGGTGCGGTGCTGGGTTCTTTAACGTGCGTGTGGCTCTGAGTCTTGCCAAACGCGTACATGTATGACCGTACGGATGTTTTGTCGTTTATGATTTTCAGTGCGTCATCATAATAGTACCGGGTGTCGACTCGATAAGGATCTACTTTATAATACAACGAACTTTTCTATGACAAAACTGATGAATTATGTGCAACGCGTCCTCTCAACTGTCCCTACAATATCCTCAATTTGCCGTCGTATGACATATCTTAACTAATGGTGAAATTTCTCTACAAAGTTGGTTTAAAAATGCAGAACCTGAACAGATGAACTATTATAAAGAATATCTTAATGTAACGTTATATAGAAGTATGTTCGGACGAACGAAATGTCTTTCATACTGCTAAAGAACAAGTTTGATTTCAAAACAATCATTGCGCAACAATCATTGCGAAATTGAAAAGTTCATAGAGAGTTCACGCAGTCATTCTCCGGCCATCTAATCACCAGATCAGGTGCGTATTGATCTAATACATGTACACATTTCAACGTCCGAGCAATCGCAAGTCAGCCCGATGTCTATTCTTCTTGCCCGGCCAAAGTTCTAATCTCCAAGCAGATCCCTCTCGGCGGCAAAAAGACAGTATCAAATTGGCCAGGCAGTATCCATTAGCCAGAGAAGGTCGCCAGCCACCGTTGGTGGGATTAGCGACAAAAAAAACGGCCATATATAAAAAGCTAACGATCATTCCCCCACAACCTCTGCTTGGAGAGTACCAAAGTTCCGCTCCTGGTCTGTTTGTTGACGGGGGGCGGAGGTGCAAACCGCGGCACGAGGGAATCCCTTTCACTTAGCCTCTACCAGGCTTCGGGAGTCGGCTCGAAAGAGTAGAATCGAGAGATAGCATGCCGAGGGAGTTGGTCCGCTGAAAGTGCAGTTTGCCGCACCCAATTTCTACTCTGTCCAGTCGCCCCCTAAAGGTTGGTAGAGGCTACCTTTCACTGGAGTTTGTGGGGTCGCGATCTAGCCTGGGTGCCAGACTCTATCCAGGGCCCACACAGGCCAGCTCCTCGACTCCAGGGTTAGCCTGGGTACCAGACTGTTTCCAGGGTCTAAACAGGCCAGTTTCTCGACTCAAGGGCTAGCCTGGTTGCCAGGCGGTGTCCAGGGCCTACACAGGCCAGTTGCTCGTCTCCAGGGCTAGCCAGACTGCAGGAATGAGTTTTTGAACACCTCAATCCTTCGTTGATAACTCTGGTACTTGAAGGAATGACTATTTCTTGTTAGTAATTGGTACATCCACCAGTTTATTAGTCATTTTCTGCATTTCCCCATACCAGCAAGCGACCTTGGCACCAGCTAGTTGCCTAGCGAACATTAACGACAGAGCTTTCGGCTTGGAAACAAGAGGTCCCGAGTTCGAATCCTGCCATGCGACCGATCTAGTGCCATTGGTCCTAACGACTTTCCTCACTTCCCTCAAGCTAAAATGCGTATATCTGTTGTCCGCGCGTTTGCCTGCGTTGGTGGCGACATGAAAATATTGAAAAAACTTGAGTGTGCCGTCGCCACGTCTTGTAATGAATGTAGGAATAGAAAAATTGCCCGCAAGTCCGCTGACCGCCCAAAGACCCCCTGAACTCTACATAAACCCCGACGAAAGGGGTTTCCTCTTGGCGATATTTGCATGAGACAACCACAAAGGTGACGGCAGTTACACTTTGCCCAGGTATGTACAGACGTCTGTGATCTCTGTGACGGAACTACGCCGTGGATCAATAGAGACCCGCGATGGAACGATTAGATGGCCTCAAAATGACTCCGTGAACTCTTGGTGAACTTTTCAACTTTTCATCACTTTCATAACATTTGTATAACAGCGTCCTTGCATTCTTATAAGGATCTAAACCTTCATTAGGTTTGTTTTACCAATATGTGTTCAAAACCTCGTTTTTCTCTGGAACTATCATAGAGTGGAAATCGCTGCCACCAAGTACAGTAGGTGTATCATCACTAGATAGCTTTAAACAATGTTTAGAGTTAGATGTTAAGAAGTCGTTCTGTGTAATTTAGCTAGCTGCTGCCGCGCCGCGTGCCTGCGAAGCTGGTGTGTTAGGCCGAAGGGCGATTGTACCGGCTATACAAACACAAACACAAAGACAGATATAGACTGAGCAATTTCAGAGTTTCTGAGCAATTTCAAACAGTTCAAGTATGAAATGATGGTGATGACGCAATTGTGGTAAGAAACGCCAGTTAAATGTCAATATTTGAGAGATTTCCTCACCCAGAATAGTTTTGGATGCCTTTAATAGATAGGAACATCGGCACTTCAGCAATGCTACAGCCAACTCCCACGCAGATCTGTGTCTGTACCTGAATAGCCTGTATAACCGCTCCTCAGCGTAACATCTAACTCTAGGCATTGTTTAAAGCTATCTAATGACAATGCCCCTACTGTACTTGGTGACAGCGAGTTCCACTCTGCGATAGTTCAGATCTCTGAAGACGGAACCTCCCTAGTCTTTCATCTTGTTTGTTCATTTGAACTGGCCATAATTGGTTCTTATCACCAGTGATTAAACCTAGTCGTACAAATTTGCGGCACTTCACCGCGCACTAACTACCTTTCATGATCAGTAATCTTTTAAGCCAACATTTCTTACCGCAACAATTCAAATTCTTCAATGCGTCGTTTAGTTCGCGATTAAGAGTAGTCATCACCACTGTTCCTGTTCAGGGTTAGAATTGACATCACTATAAGCTAAGTTACTTTCACGGTCGATGTTCAGGACAACTTGCACTTCTTGTTCCGCCGCTCAGAACCTTTCAGCGTGCCACTAGGTTCTCTTCCAGCTCTCATCAATACACTGTCAACATACCTGTTTCCAAGTCATTTTACAACAACAGCTTCTTTCCCCGGACTGCAAAATTATGGAACTCTCTTCCAAACAGCTGCTTTCCGTCCGATTACAATCCACAAAGCTTCAAAACAAAGGTCCACCGCCATCTCCTGACATAACTACATTACACTCACTTACGTACCTCTAGCTCTATGCCTAGAAGTGGCCAAAAATAATTGGCCTTGCATTGAGCGACACCGTTAAAAAAAGTTAGAATTGACACCACTAAGCCCCTGTCACAGACTCACGACCTTCCCCCAAATTTGTTCCCGACCCGAAGACCAGCCGACCACGAGACGAAAAGAACTTGAGTTAAATTTGAGTCAAATCTAACCCCCAAACACGCCCAAACACTGCTGACTTGTAGAAAAATACAAGACAACCATGGTCGTACCCCCAAATGTCTTCAAAAATTTGAAAAACTCTGTCGACTAGTAGCAGAATTTGCCGAACACCAGCCAGCCGACCAAACCGACATTGCGACGACCTACTCCGAATAGTTGGGAACGTTCGGCTAGTGTTCGGGTGGCCAAACTCGTGAATGTGTGACAAGGGCTATAGCCACTACAAAAGAAGTCAAACCCAGTATTTTTAATATCAGTAGTTCTATGTGTACTAATTATCTGTTTTATACCAAATGTTTCTTCTGTTCATGCAATTAGCCGTCGGGCATGAATTTGCAATAAAACTTTCTACAAAATCTGACATCCAGAACAAGAAAGCATCTTTTTCCAGGTCCTACTAAAAGCGAAATACACCAGAAAGGGCAAAGTAGTCATTGAGAACCTTTTCGTCGGTACAGAAGCTATCACAAAAAAGATCTCGAACTCGAAAAATGTGCCAGAGTTTTGGGAAGTATGTTACAGACCGCTTACAAAGTATTATTTCATTCATCAAGCTTTTTTAACACTAGTACTATTTCGTCGGTACAGACGTTCTCACACACACATAAATTTTGTTGAACTGGAAGTTGAAAATGTGCCAGAGTTTCGCTAAGACAACACGGGAAGTTAGTGCGCCACAACTAGACCGCTTACTGTAAATTTACTTTGCGGTTTCTCGAGTGCCTCACGTGGATATTTAGGTGGGTAATTTAGATACGCCTATAGACGACATCGATCACCAATTCTTTGCCGTTCGGAGGGCATCCAGAGTTCAGACGCTGTCCCTGTACTTTTTCTGACCCCCAAAGTTTTTAGCCTCCGTAGCAGGCTTATAGAACTGGGGGTTTGGTGGTCTTTGGTTGTTTTCTGATTAGCCCAGTTCTAAAAACGGGGGTAATTCAACCAGGCCGGCTATGTTGTCTCTATGCAATCAGAAAATAGCACATAAAAGCTCCCAAAGACCCTGAAGACCCCCAAACCCCCAGTTTTTGGCGTGCTGTCGAGGCTACAAAGTTTTGCGCTCGCTGCTGCTACCATCAGTCCATGTGACGCAATAGTTAGTTAATGTTATATTGATAATCTAAGGTTTGAGCTGATAAGCCGATTTATTTTAGTTATCAGGTATAAACTGAAAGGTCAGCAGGTGAAATAACTGTATAGGGTCACCCAAAGTTTATACCGGGTCACGGAAAGTTCAGCCGTTGTACCAATTTCTAAATATTATCCCCCACACGACACAGAAATAGTACAGGTAACATTTGCTCTTGGCGTTGGTGCCTGTGTGTGTTTCTTTGTGCACAGAGAAAGGAGATTGTACCGTTGACAGGAGTATAAGAGAAACAACCATCCAAATGTCATGACTTTGAGTATTCAGACCCCTAGGGGGTGCTTTTGTATGGTTGTTGAGTCAATAGTGATGAAACTACAGCGTGTGATCGTTTGAACGACGACTTGTATAAGTTTGTTTGAGAGTGTTTAGAATAACGCTGTCTTGACAGTTATCGTGATTTTCCTAACAGAAGAAAACAAAAACCTACGTGATGTTGCGGTTGATGTATTGAAAAAATGTTATAAAAAGTTATATCAATATTTGTACATAGTAAGGGTATAGTTATGAGTTAAAGTTATATTCAATCATCTATATGATGCAACATAGCTCCCTTTTTCTGCTTACTCGGCTTTTTTCCATGCTAATGCAGCACAAAAAGACCGCAAAGTCAGCTATCGCCTTCGCAGCTAAAGTAATGCCCATAAATCGGAACGATTGATTTTGATAATAGCATGAGCTATGCCTTGGGTTGTGTTGGTGTTATAAATGGTTAGATTGCACTTAAATGTAAAGGCACGCTAGTCTTAAATACGTTATATTTTGCACTATATTCTCAAAGAAGCGATCACAGGTCAAAGTTTTTCGTTTTCCGATTTCGTACGAAACATCTACAACCGTCCCACGAATGTCCTCTGTGCATTTGTTGCCGTATAAGTGTCGTGGGACACGTTTGTGACACAGGTTGAAGTACATATTACCCTCTAGTCGGGTCCAAAGTTGGAGAGATAGTTGCCCTTTGAAGGGCTCAGGTCTCGTCACAATTGTTGTTTCTAGTCCTTATCACTTGAGCGATATCTGACTCAAATCACAAACCCTGGACTTAACTTCATGGTTTTGTACTGTTGTTGTTGTAGCCTCTACTAAAGTACATTTTACTGCATTCGGGTGCGGCAAAATGTACTCTCTAGCGGAAAAACTACGCCGGTATGGTATTTGGCCAATTTCTACTCTTTCCAGCCGCCTCCGGCCAAAGCCTGGTAGAGGCTACTGTTGTTGTTATGCTGTATAAGTGGCGGTGTGGATACAAGTTGCATAACTTGACGTCTATTGTTACTTCGTCTTGTCTACGTACCTTATTTGAGGTATTCTGAAGAGATTTTTAAAAACCTAGACGATTCCACTGTCTCATAACGTATCAAGGAACGAAGGCGCGTTTGAACAATGCCTAAAAAGGGTGGCAAGATGATAACTCTCTGGCGAATGGATACTGCCTGGCCAATTTGATACTGTCTTGGCAGCCACAGCCGCCAGAAGATCTGCTTGGAGATTAGACAATGTTAGCCTCCACCATACTCCTTTGCAGGCTCAATATATAGTAGAAATCGGCCTAAAAAGTGGACATATCATTGGCCAGACTAGTTGGCCCACCAGAGCAGGCAAATGGACCCTCTCTGGTCGCCCGACTTTTCTGGGAAATGATTTCCCCTTTTTAGGCCGATTTCTACTATTTATTGAGCCTGCAAAGAAGTCTGGTGGAGGCTAATAGCTTCCCTTGACGTCCAAAGTACGGTATTAAAAGGGAAATATAAATCCGTATTTTAAGCGGATAATCCCGTGACAAAGACGGTCTGTTAAGACCCTGTCGTCGCTCCACTGCCCTACTTAAAAAGTCAATGGGGATTATCCGGCTTAAGCTATGGTTAACAGGATTGAATAACCTCAAGCATTTCCGCTGTAACGGATTAAGAGATCTAGAACGTCTCGCCTTTGTTAAAGTAAGTAGATGTGGATGTATGCAAAAGATTATAGCCATCTCTTAGACTCTTTTAGTCGTCTTTCTCCTTTTCATTTAATGATATCTTGTGCGTCGTTGTTCTGTTTCTTTAGTGATGGTCTATTCATAACTGTCTAAAAGCAAATGGTATAATTAAGTCACTTTTAGTTACCGTCTTGGTCCAAAAGTAGACTGTTTTTAGTCGTCTTTTTATTTCACAATTTCTCGTATCTCGCTGGTCTATTTCTTTAGTTACGGTCTCTTAATGTCCACCCTGCAAAGCAAATGGTATAATTAAGTCACTTTTGTTCCCGTCTTATTGGTCTAATAAAAGTAGACAGAGTTAATCAGTGTTCTGAAGTGTGTCATCTTTCGTCTGACCAATCAACTCGTTTCTGTCTGTGCACCAAAAGCGTAGGCCAATCACAGCGCTTAAAACATACCTAGAGGCTATGTCGTGTGTTCCCGTGATCGCCAAAGGCTATAAAAACGACCCAGTCTCTGATATAGCTTCCACTACAGGACGCGTGCAGCCAATCTGCATCTGTATCTGTATAGCCGGTATAACCGCCTTTCGGAGTAACCCCAGTTTCTGTATCTGTATAGCCGGTATAACCGCCCATCGGTGTAACACACCAGCTTCTGTATCTGTATAGCCGGTATAACCAGCCTTCGGCGTAACACACCAGCTACAAGAGTCGGACAAGAAGGCATCTGGTATTAGCGTTTTAGCCATGCTCTTCGCTCTAGCCATGGATGCTGTGAAGGCGGCGGTAGGTGTTCTCGACCTCAGCACGGTTCTAGTCCTTGTGGTGTCGTTCCTCGCGACGGTTGTGTTACTCGGGCGGTCGAGGCGGCGTGGACGTCTCCCGCCCGGCCCCCGACCCTGGCCGCTGATCGGGAACCTTCCCAGCCTCACGGCACACCCGCATCGGAAGTTCACGGAGTGGCGGGGGAGGTACGGCGACGTGTACACCGTCAGGTTAGTGCACGCACTTATAACGTTATATAGAACAAATAGTATAAGTTGATTCATCTATCGTTTTGTACGTAGGTAAACTTTGCTGTACCCATGTATTTGTGTGTTTGTCTACATGTAGTTTAAGGCCTTACGAAAGTCGCTGTACTTCTACAATGTAAGCCTCGTAATTCAGCCATCACGGCTGCCAGGAGGCTTGTCAGTAGCCTCTACCAGGCTTCGGGGGGCGGCTGGAAAGAGTAGAAATCGGCCAAATAGAGAGATAGCATGCCACGGGAGTTGGTCTACTACTGTTCTCTCCAGCAGACCAACTCCCCTGGCATGCTATCTCTCTATTTGGTCGATTTCTACTCTTTCCAGCCGCCTCCCGAAGCCTGGTAGAGGCTAGCCTGTCAGCGCTTGCGTGTATATTGTTTTGCTTATTTAATAAACCAGTCTTCTACTAGGATGGGTCCCGACGACGTGGTGATCGTGAACGGGTGGGACGCCGCGCGGGAGTCCCTCGTCAGGCAGGCCGACGACTTCGCCGACAGACCCCGCCTGTACGTGTTCGACCGGCTATCACACGGAGGGAAAGGTATATAGGCAGGTCTTAGTCTCTACCAGACTCTTTTATAGGATGAATAAATACTAGAAATCGTCCTAAAATTAGTCTGTGTAACGCAAACTCTGCCATTCGCGGCTTTAGTAGCCCCTCCCCGCACGGAGTGGCGGGCGGCGGCTGGATATTGGGCGGCCGGCAACCGTAAAGCGATCAGGCTAAAATGGGATATAACTGGCCAGGGGAGTTATCGTATATATACGTTAATTTCACGTCATTATCTGTAGCAATAAATACAGCATTAAGCCCATCACAACAGAAAGAAAAAGATTGGCTGGTCTAAAAGTCTTCACCCGACATGCACGCTACTGGAAAGGGTTGCAATTCTTAACCCGTGGTCCACTGTTCATTGTGCTTGTCGAAAAGAGCTAGGGGAATTTCCCCGGTACAATGAACCTGTAAATACTGTACATAGCGTCTCTGTCTTCTCTGTCACGACCAGTGGGAGATTAGCTCTTCAGTGAGCTAAAGCTGGATCGAGATCACTTTCTTTTCCTTTTATCATGGCCGATTGATTACGCCTTCTCGCTCTAGTTTGTTTGGACCTGTATCTATTCACGAAAAGCTTAAATCGACCCACAGGTTACTTTCCATGACGGGTAAAAATAGCCTTTTACCCACATGTCGGACGGGGAACCAGACGTTCGGCAGGACGATGACATAGTTGTTCAGCGGGCCGGTAAGGAGGTCGCCCGACCGATAGTTCTGCCGTCAGGCCCCTGTCATAGCCTCCACCAGGCTTTCTACGGATATAAGGATAGTAGAATTCGGCAAAAAGGAGAATTAAGTGAGCCAAGGGAGTCCGGTCGCGGGGAGGTAGTTTCTTTCCCAGTCAAACCTACAAGGCGGCCAAACTCCCCTGGCAATTATTCTCTCGTATGTATAGCCAGCGTAGTTAGTCTGGTAGAGACTACCCCTGTCACTCCAACCAGTCGACCGATTGACGATCGCGAACACTATGATCAGATCTAGGCCACGTCTACCTTTTTACACAAATTGAACGAATTTAAGTTAAATGTGAGTGAGATTTGACCCCGAACACGCCCCGTACATCTACAACTGTCTCAAGAAGCGAGAAGAAGTTGAACCTGTAAATGATGGTTCACATTGGTATGTATGTATAGTTTAAGTAAACTATTACTGTAAATTTTCTTGTTTATTCATGAACTGTACTTAGTTTGTAAGAGCATAAGCGTACAATAAAGGCCTCATTCATATATAAGGATTCATTCATATATATATATATATATATAT
>NW_017804531.1:1231640-1259844 GCF_001625305.1 Branchiostoma belcheri
GTACTATACTATATATATATATATATATATATATATATATATATATAGATATATAGATATATAGGTAATATCCCTTGCTGTGTACAAATAGCTATAGGTAAATATATCAAAGAATGTTTAGACCTTAGAACAAATAGTATGTTGATTGATCTATTGTTTTGTACGTAGGTCAATTTTATTGTACCCCACGTGTTTGTCTGTATGTTTACATGTAGTTTAAAACCTTACGAAAGCCGCTGTACTTTTGTTTTGTCAACAAAGTTCCTAATTAAAAGTTCTATTGTAACCACACAGGAGTGATCTTCGGTCAATACAACTTGGCGTGGAAGGCCAACCGGAAGTTCGTGACGACCACGTTACGTGAGTTCGGTCTGGGGAAACAGTCCATGGAGACCCGCATACAGGAGGAGGCACGGGAACTCTGTAACTGGCTGGGGAGTTACGATGGGCGTCCACTAGGTCAGACGATTTTTTTTAATTTCTGAATTTCGTTCAAATTGGGTCGTGTGGTGTAACGGCAGAGTGCTCGACTCGGAACCAAGAGGTCCCGGGTTCGAGTCCTGACATGCCACCGATCTTGGGAAAGGCACTTTACACGACTTTCCTCATTTAACTCAAGTGAAAATGAGTATGACACAACGCCAGCAACAGCTGCCTGTGTCCCATGTGTATTGTATTGTTACAATTTCAATAAATCAAATCAAATCAATCAGTGAATTTACATTTAAACAGAATATAGTGGTGATGCACTCAAGGACAGTGAGTGTACAAACGACCCAGTATGAGTCTATGACATGATATTTTGATCTACCCCCTTCACAGACACGGGTCTCCTGGCCAGCGCCGCCTCTAACGTCATCTGTTCGGTAGTGTTCGGGTCTCGGTTTCCGTACGAACACGAAGACTTCCGACAGATGATGGCTCTGCTCGACCGCGGGCTGCGCCTGTCCATGGTCGGCCAAATCTTCAACATGTTTCCCTGGGCCAGGTTTGTTTGTTTGTATCTGTATCTGTATCTGTATCTGTATAGCCGGTATAACCGCCCTTTTGCGTAACACACCAGCTTCGCAGGCACGCGGCGCGGCGGCAGCTGGCTACATTACACCAATCGACTTGTTACACCTAACTCTTGAACATTTAACTCTAAACATTGTTTGAAGCTATCTAATGATGGTGCCCCTACTGTACTTGGTAGTTTGTTTGAGGAACCTCCAATTAGAAATGACCAATCCTTTTAAAACGTAATTTCGCGAGAGTTAAGATTACATTAATTATCCTGATGAAGGAGACAGTGGTCATTGAAACTTTGATCTCTGTGTACTATGATCCTTGTGTTAAAATACTTAAGTTCAACATTTTACTATGATTACTACCAACACAGATTAAATTTCGTGACAAAAATTTTCATGCCCTAGGTTCGTGCCTTTCCTGTCCAACCTCGGCAACCAAGTCATCGACAACTGCGACCAAATCGACGAATTTCTAAAGAAGATCGTGAAGAAACATAAAGACAGTTTCGACCCAGAGACGAGAAGAGACGTCATTGACGCGTATCTACACCAAATGTGGCAGGGCATGGACTTGAACTCGAATGACCTCGCGGACAAGTTCAGCGAGGAGCACCTTGTTGCGCTGATGTTTGACCTGTTCGTGGCGGGAACGGACACGACGGCGAGCACGCTACGCTGGGCGCTGCTGTTTCTGGCGACGCATCCGGACGTTCAGAGCAAGGTTTGTTGGTTTTTTGCTTTTTTACTCACATATTAAAATAAGCACAGTTGCTCATATGACGCCTGTATCTGTATCCGTATCTGTATCTGTACGTCTTCTATTCAAAAACATAAAACGAGAGTAAAACACAATGTCAAACTGTACTCAAACACATTCATATATATGGTGACCATGCAGCCCTCTTGAACTAACTAACGGTTCTGCATGTCACTTGCAACATGTAACCCAACACCAGTTACCATGGTGACAGACGTCTGGTTCTTATTTGTTTGGAAGAAGAAGAGGAAGAAACTGAGCAAAAATAATATGTTTGATTGTTCCTTCGGTAAATATAAATGCAGGTTCAGGAGGAAGTCGACCGGGTAGTTGGTCGGGAGACGCCTGTGTCCCTCGCGCACCGCCCGGACTTGCCGTACACCGACGCGGTGCTACACGAGGTCCTGCGGATGCGCTCTCCCGCAGCGCTCAGTCCCCCGCACATGACGGGAACTGATGTCACTCTGAACGGCTACGATATCCCGCAAAATACGCAGGTCTGTGTTATATATGCAAAATATGAAACTGTCTAATATTGTAAAACAAAATAGTGTTTTTTTCTCGCTTGTAAACAACGTAAATATGATTATGATGTCACTGTGTGTCGGTTTTAAAGTTTTACTGAATCATATTCAAATGTTGCTGAATTGGTTTCTGAATATCATCATAAAATGAAAAAAAATAGAAATGAAATGATTTTCGTCTTATACTGCATGAGGAGCAATGTTTACACATTGTCATCTTCTCTGAAACAGGTGGTTTCATACACAGCCCTTTTCTATTTCCAAGGGGTGGGCACTGGTTCTAATCTTACTGAAAGCGGGGCGCTGCTCAAAGTCATATTTTTCATCCCTCCCAGGTGTACATTAACCTATGGTCCCTCCACATGGACCCCGCGTACTGGCCGGATCCGGAGCGGTTCGACCCCACACGGTTCATCGGGAGTAACGGGAAGGTTCTACCCAACCCGCCATCGTACGCGCCGTTTAGTCTGGGTACGTCCACTAAATGTTGTTCCAAGCAGGAGAAATTGGCCAGGCAGTATCCAGCAGCCAGACTTAAGCAAATGGATACAGTCTGGCTGCTGCCTGGCCAGTTTGATACTGTCTTGCGGCCACCCTGACACATCTGATTGGAGATTACTGTTGTTTCAACACAAGAAAAGGTGTTCTCACCTAGAGCTTTTCACCAGTCACTCTGGTCTTCTTCAGAAGACTGACCCAGTGAGACTTGTCACGTGTTTTCTCTGACCCAGTGTCGACGTCACACTTCAGACACTTCAGAGTAGCCACGTGACAAGTCTCACTGGGTCAGTCTATTGAAGAAGAGCAGGCACTGACTGGTCGGAAGCTCTAGGTGAGAAAAAATTCTAATGTGATGGAACTGTGGCATTTTTGGAAAACATTCATGCAGTGCAATGACAAAGGAGCATGTAGATTTTCGTTGTGAATTTTGAAACTACTGCTTCATATAATCCGTGACTTTTTTCCTTTTAGGGCGACGGGCTTGCGCTGGCAAGCAGCTGGCGAAGTCGGAGACGTTCCTGTTTCTGGTCTCCATGGTGCAGCATTTCAGCTTCAAACTGCCAGAAGGCGCTGCTGCTCCACCCATGGATGGCGTCATGGGGTTCGCTCTCGCTCCGCCGCAGCACAGCCTTTGTGCTGTCAGTCGAGATTAGATATACTATATGTTCTTTACACAACAAAAGTGCAGCAACTTTCGTAAGGTATCTGTCTCTGTAACCGGTATAAACGCCCATTGGAGTAACACACCAGCTTTGCAGGCACGCGGCGCGGCGGCAGCTGGCTACATTACACCGAGCTACTTGTTACACCTATAACTAAACAGGAAAAACAAGTGGATACAAAAGGATTAATCACGTACAAGTCGGAATAAATTAAGGTCGAGTTGTGTACCTATGTGTTAAAAGTAAGGGTTATCTCCTTCTAGAATGTAGTTTAGTTTATCTATAGAATGAAATGTAACAACTTCTGTTGAGCAAGTGGAAAGAAGGTTGAACAGCTTTAAGCGTTCAACAAGAACTGTACAGTAAAACATCCTTAGACACTTTAAAGCAAGTCGACCTCTTCAGAATTTCGACGTTTCACATCAACAAAGCTACGGATGTATATATTGGTCAAGGTTTACCTGTCATTAAAATGATATTACCCCCAAAGTCATGAGCATTAATTAGTTGGTTGTTTTTATACAGTGCTGTCATATCTTTAAGTACAAGTATCTGCCCTCTATAACCACGTACGTAACATATTCCCTTAAAAGCCAATATCTTTTTTCTACTTCATGCATTCCTCTGTAATTATCTTCGTCAATGGTCAATTACCAACGAGTATGCACGAGACAGGGACACACCCTCAAAACGAAGGGCGGATTCTTTAAGCGTACTCTGAAATTATACAAATTTACAAGTATACAAATAGCATGTTTTTGGTATCATTATAAGACGAAAATTCCCGTGAGGTTACATTTTCAAACTTAACAAATTATGTTTTGAACACAAGACAATATTCATGCACAAACCCTATAGACAACCAAAGGATACCAAGGACTAGCGTCCGTAGCAGGCTTATAGAGCTGGGGTTTGGTGGTCTTCTGCTGTTTTCTGATTAGCCCAGTTCGGGGGTAATTCAACCAGGCCGGCTATGTTGTCTATATGCAATCAGAAAATAGCACATAAAAGACCCCGAAGACCCCCCAAACCCCTAGTTTTTGGCATGCTATGGAGGCTAACTATGGGTTGGGCGTGGTGACAGGTTAAGGCTTAGCTAAGAGCCTATTCATGAGTCACGACCCTGAAATGGACTACTGGCGACCTCGCCACACCCCAAACTAGTCCTGTCCATAGTGTCTATTCTCGGCTCTCTTTTTGTGAGTAATTCTTTCTCTAAATAAACAGAATAGACACAATTTTACACTCGTCGAAGCGGTTTTTCTCCTAAAATCCGTAGCTTATTGTGGCCTTTTTACAAGCCAAACGAACCAACGAACGAATGGATATATGGATGGATGAATGAATGAATGAAACAATGAATGACTAAAAGAGGGACGGGAAGGGCCAGAAATTGACACATTTCCTACGATACGTGTTGTAAAAGATAGTGTAGTGAAGATGAAACTTAGAGTTCTAACTAAAAATCAAGTCTCTAAGTCGATGCAGATGTATATATTGTGTATGTGATTTCTAAAATTAGCGACTAAAAGTTGCTTCCTCCTTAAATCGTACTCTAAGTATCGTCTTTTGAACCTTTGTTTCCCTAGCCTCACCCACCACACCCCTCTATTACACCCACGTTTCCACACATACTCAAAATTCCACCTGCCCTTCCCTACAGAACGATAATTAACAAATCCACAGGCAACGTTTTTAGAAAAGTAATAATCTACTTTCTTCCTGCCCCATAGTAGTAACACTTCTGGTTTCCAACCCTTTCGTAGGTGTCATTGCATACATACATTAGTTGGTCTTATTATACACCATATATACGTTATAATATACATATTTATACATTATTATACAAAATATGATTTTATACCAACCCTTCACCAATTCATTTCTAGACCTTCCCTCTCTAATACTACGTACTATCTGTTTATTAATTTGTTAATTTTAGTATTTGTTGTCTTTTTCTGCAAAAGCCATATAAGGCATGTTCACAGCAAACCCTTGCGCCAGCCCCATGTCTTGTGTGAATAGAATAGAAAATCGTCTGATAATGACGTAGTTAGTGACGTCAGACCCACCCTTCCCGCGGGGCCTCAGCGTGTCAGACATTCTTTACAATAAAAACAGCTTACACCTCAGGCATGCCATGACCTCCACAGGGCACGTGCTCAACATTAAATACCAGCTAAATACTCAATACGAAATACTAGAATGGCTGAAGAAGTTAAAACTTGCAATGTGATTTAAAAGGTAGCAAAATTTTAGAATTTAATACTAGTACATAGTATACCTTAGGAACTAAAGACCCACATAGAAAAGAACTGGTGTTGAATTCTCGTCTATGTGAGTCTTTGGCCTGCTGCAAAGAAGAGAATAAAATAAAAGCAACTTAATGTTATTATTTTCATCATCAATATACGTATTTTACAATTACCCATCGGGTCTGTAATCGTAATAAACTAGACTACACTTGCATACATAGTACTGGTAACCTCGACATTATCTATCATATACAGAAAAGCTTAGTGACCTGTAATACCGCTGGCTGCAGTCTTAAATATTAGCCCCGGGCTATTTGTTTCATACAGAAAAAAAAATCATCTACCTTCTGATAGAAGTAATTCAAAGTATTTCGTTACACTATAACTGTGCAGATATCTCATTTGATCCGCGATATCCCATATCATAGCTCCTTTGCGAGCAGATATGATGTTATCGTTGTGAAATATTTTGTCGCGTGTAAGTTATATAAGGGGTTATTTTGCCAACAATAAGCAGAATATGGGGGTCATGTTTTCGTCGGTAATTTTTCATCCAAACTAGTTATGACAATTATCATGAAAGTTAATCTGTGTTGGTAGAAATCACTGTAAAATTTTGAACTTTATTCCAACACATAGATTAAACAGAGATCAAATTTTCAACGACCACTGTCGTCTTCATCAGGATAATTAATGACCAATCACAAAACGTAATATCGCGATAGTTAAGGTTGCAGACAGTCCTATAGAAGTAATTTCGTTTGGATCAGCACATTGAGATACTGGAACGAGCCCCAGTCGACTCTGTCTTGACTTGAGGGTCAGCCAAGCACTTCTGTCGTAAGGACAACATTCTCGTGAACTGACTTCAAATAGAGTCATATCTTGAACTGAAGACAAGAACGCGTCAAAGCATGCTTTAAGCTATATGGCAGATGATGTTTCTTATCACATTTGACAGAAAACAACAAACAAGAAAGACAACAGAACAGACAACCCAATGCGAATAAAGGTTACTGAAGTGAAGAAATCTAAATTCTATTCACGTCTGAAAATCACAAAAGACTAAATAGTACCCTTTTTATCATAGCAACCCTGTAGCGGTACTAAAATTATATATTATATATATTCTTCTAAAAAAGGGCATCTTTTTTTAAACTTGCAAGCTCTATACTCTATGTTGTAACAATAATAGTAAAAGCAGCAAAGATATACTCGTAATATATATACTTGAAACGATAAGTTTGTACATGTTTACATTAGCAATAGGCGGTTGAATATTTTCTCCTGCTCGATGCCCTCATTTTTAATCTCTGTCAGGTCGAACATAAAGGGGGCCTACCTTAATTATTCATAACCATCAGATTGACAATATCATGTATTCTGACAGGTATTATAGGAGTCATCATAGAAAAATGTTGTCAGTCTATTCACAATTCATCTGGCGTTGAATACTGCGTGTTTCGTAAGGATGTCAAACGTTACAGAGTTAAGAGTAGCGGAGAGAGATAAGATTTTACGAACTTTTGAAGCGACCTACATGTAATCCCAGAGCCTTGCCAAACTTGTATGTCAACCAGTGTCCTCGCATACCCAAAGCTTGCATCATTTCAAAATGGCGGCCTTTTGTTGATTGATAATAGTTTTTCTTCAGTGTTGTTAAAATAGATAAAATGAATGTACCTTACCTACCTATAATACAGTATCAGTCCGTTAATGTAAATTGTTCGCAAACACTTTGAAAGTGTCCCTGACACACTCCTCTTCTTGCCTCACGGTGAAGCATTGACCTTGGGTCTTTCTGTCCGTTCGTTCTTATATCTGTCAGTCTGTGTGTCGACTTCTCTGCGAGTGTCTTCTGATTTATTTCTAGCCTCTACCAGGCTTCGGAAAGTGGCTGGCAAGAGTAGATATTGGCTTAATAGACATATTACGTGCCAGGGGGGTTGGTCCGCTAATAGAACACTGCAAAATATTCTCTCTTTGCGGAACAACTCCACTGGCATGTTATCTGTCTAGTTTGACCAAGTTCTACCCTTTCCAGCCGAATCAGGAAGCCTGGTAGAGGCTAATTTTGTTTGTACCTATTTTTTTTAACAATCAGTACATCATAGAGTCCCCGTAGCTGGGCCCCTGTTGATTCCAGAAGGATCTGCTCTGCACGGTGGTCAAGTAGCTGGGTTGCCTGGCTCCCTCGATCCCTTTCGAGCCAAGACTGCGGCTGCTCCTGCCGAAAATGGACCTGGGGCGGCTGTAGGTGGAGCCACCTCGGCTTCGGGCCACGCTGGGAGCCCGGCTGGAGCCTCGTAACTGTGTGTAGTAGACGGGCTCCTGCCGGAACGACCCGGGGTCCCGTCGGAAGTACTGGGTCTCGGGGGCGCGACGCGGCTCCGGCGCCCGGTAACTTTGCCTGGGCTGGGACGCCACCTCCCGGCTGTACGTGTGGCCCTGGTAGTGCGGCCGCTCGTCGTCCCAGCCTGCCAGAGGCACGGCGAAGTCCCCGTCTTCCGTGAAGTACTTCCTCTCGTAGTCGCTGAGCTGGACGACCTGAGGGCTGGAGCGGTAGAACGAGCGGCGGACCAGCGGCTGGCTGTACACCTCCCTGTGCAGGTTCTGCGAGCTGTAGCTGCGGTAGTAGCGCGGCTCGGAGCGCACGCTCTGGCGGTCGAAGCCGTTGGACATGAACACGTCGTTGGAGATGGAAGGCTCCCTGTACACCGTGCGGCTGAGGACTTCTCTCCTCTCTACCACGTCGTCGACGGGCGGCGCCGCGCGCTCTATATACATGGTCTCCCTGCGAACCTCAGGAGGTGGGGCGGCGCGCTCCACGTACATGGTCTGCGCCCTGCGTACGGGCTCGGGGGTCGGTATGGTGACCGGGTCCACGTACACCTCTCGGTCGGCCTGGCGGTGGACCTCCACGGGGCCGTTCTGGTAGCTGTTGTACTGGATGTCCACGTGGTCTCGGGTGGAGGAGACCTCGCGGGACCGCTCCGTGCCGTAGTCCGAGGTGGGGGACACGGTCTTGGAGTAGACGACCCGCGTGCTGGTCACTCCCTGGTCGCTGCTGCTCCTGCTAGTGGACGAGGAAGCCGAGCCTCGGCGGCGCCTGCCGTTTACATGCGTCGTTTCCCGCATCTCGATGTCATTCCCGTTCGGTGGGTGCGCCGCCATGCTGCCAGGCGCCGCCATGATGATGTTGTTGTCGCGTGGCGGCTGCTGTTGCACCACCTCTTCCTCCTCGAAGTGGCCGTACGCCTGTCTAAAAGCGTCGTCCAGCCGCATGGTGAGGTGCTCGGCGTCCGCGGGCGAGTCGCACAGGTAGGCATGGCACTCGTTCTGCTGGTCGCCGCGCACGATCAGCGTGAAGACCCTCTCGTGGTGATCGTCCACGCCGCCGTACACCACGCGGTCGAGCGGAATGAAGTTGGACTTCTTGCTGCCGAGCCCCCACTTGTAGGTGCGATTGATCCCGTAGTTGGACACCTTCATCTTCATGTTCTTGACCATGTTCTTCTTCCCGCGGTTGACCAGAGCGTCCACGGGTCGCCAGGTGTCCTCCTGCCGGCTGCCCTGCATCGGGAGCCGGCCCAGGAAGCTCACCTTCGTCTTGTCCTCCGTGAGCGCCATTTTCTGTGATCTGCCGAACACACTGGCCGCTGGCATGACCACTGCGCACACCCTGTAGTCAGACGATATCACAGAGAACTTGCTCAGTAATACGACAATAATACGAGCCCGGAGGCGGCTCTGAATAGACTCTGGGGAGAGAATGTCGAAGAACCGGTCCGAGCTCAATTGTATGAAAGGGCCGCCATTGTGTTTAGAGAGCGGGCGCTGCACACACAGTCTCTAAAACTAAAAGCCTTCTCTTTCTATGCAACCGGTGGCGAACGCCGGGCGACCTTAACACATGCATAACAACACAAATACACCCTTAAATGTTGTACCAGATAAAAACTAGAAAAACAACCCACCTGTACCTCGGCTATGCAGAAAAAAATAAGTACTCGTGCCTGAGTCTGTGTCCCGTACTGACAATTCGTCGCTAGCGCTAGCTATGGCGCAGGGGGATAAAACGGGTGTTGAATAATTAATATCGTTTTCATCTCTAATATTCCCTGTTCCGTTACACCCAGGGGAGCTATTGTTAAACATATGGTAGGCGTGTGTCAATACAAACAAAAGTTCCGTCCAACTTAATAATAGAATGCGAAACAACAAGGAGGTAAAGATCATAAGTTAAAGGAAATTCCAGTGACACAGACTTCCTAACCGTTCTCGCTATGAATATATTTGTGTCGTCTTTTCTGTGGCGTGAAATCTTGGCTTAAGTGTTAAGGGTTCGTCAACAAAAGGGCGTCACAAGAAGCCCAGGGACATTACCCGGGCAAATGCGCACGCCCTTCGATTGTCACTCCGTCCGGCCACGCCTAGAGGAATGCCTTTTCCACAAATTATGGTCCATTTTGCAAAACAGTTTCACAGCATATAAGTGGTAGAGGAACAACCATTATCACTGGAGCGTGTTTAAAAGTCGAATTTTGCGTGCAATTTAGAGCCTGGTTCGTCGCAGTGCGATATAAACAGTGTATTCAGCACGTGTCAGAGATGTATAGGTTCTGTTGTGGTCAGGTCAGTAGCGAATTGACCTTGGAACAAAGATCCTTCGAGAGGGGACATGTGAAGGTGGCTCGTTTCAAAGCTTCTGTGTCTTTTGTGCATCTCATCATGAGGGCAATGTCTCGTTTACCCTTGGGTCACAGACTGTCAAATAAATCACATATCACAGCAACACACCTATAATTATCTCTGATAGCAGAAAGTTGAATTTTAGCGGAACATACTATTCTTTTACTAGTTTTAACTACATCTAACATAAGCGTATGTACGTGGCGTCAATATAGGATGGCCCCTTTAACAGGATTAACCCTCATTGACTTAAAGAATTCATGTAAGCCCTGTCTGTTACACAGCAGAATACTAGTATGGCCTCCCAAAAACTGGACCCCCACCCCATGGTTAGGACAGGGTCGGCAGCAAGGTCGGCTGTAAGTCAACAGTGTTCGGGGCGTGTTTGGGGGTCAAATTTGACTCAAATTTAACTCAGATTCGTTTCGATTCGTATAGAAAGGTAGACAAGGCCTAAATCTGGTAGGATATCTACCGATCGTCAGCCGAACCTGGTAGGCTGGCGTTCGTGAGCGAATTCTTGGGATTCGAAGGTCGTGAATGTGTGACAGGGGATTAAAAGTCAGAACGCGACAGCAAGGTGGTTGCTCACTTGTGCGTGACAGAGAATAGCAGACTGTAATCTCTTAAAACTCACCTGAGGCAAACCGTGATATTAGTACGTCAGTGAAGGTTAGACATCCAGGTAATAACTTAAGATACGGAAAAAAACAACGGTTACTCAGGCAAGTGGATATGCTTTTGGAAACGATCAGACGTTTCAATAATTCGTGCTTTAAACCTGCTTTTCTGAGAATTCTCCAGTGTCACTGACGAAAGGTAGTGAATGCTGCATGAAACGTCTGACCGTTTCTAAAATCATATCCAGTTGCTTGAGTAACTGTTTTTTTTGCTTGATACTAGTAGCTGCTGTAAAAGCGAAATGTGGGGCTTCGAATGGGAGGAATATATCATGATTACAAGTTTGCATGCTGTGAAAAATGGAACCTACTCAACTCTTTGAGTCCGTAGCCTATCATTTACCACTTTGGACTCATCTCCCAAATTTGCATGTGAAATAAAGTAAATTGATTTCATTCTTTAGAATATGCATTTTAACGCACTTAAGGCCAAGGCTGATATCATATATTAGCCACAACGCCCATAATCCACACAGATGATGTAAAATTTTGTAACTGCATCCCTTCTTATACTATTTATTGCTCTATATATAGCATGTAATTCTAACACAATGTACTAGTAAGTCATTTTCAACAGAAGGTAGAATGATGACTGCAAAAGGTAACTGACCATGTGTATAACGATATCGTTGTGTCTATATCGATTGTCGTGAAAATGCAATACATGCTGTGTCTTGTGTTTTGGTACCCCCTATTGGTGTATAAAAATCTGCAGTAACTGTTCTTCGTCAACGGTGTCCTCACAACACAACCTCACAACATCACACAACAAAAAACTCCTCAGTCTGACAAAATATAGCTGCAAGACACAGCCCTACTAACGTTACGTCTATAAAAACATATCGTTGTTCGCCAGCACTTGCCATCTTTCGGTTGTATTTTCTGTTGGAGTCAAGAACATGCATCGGCCGAATCTCTTCACCATCGTCTGCTCGAAGATTTCGAATGTCGTATTTGGCGCGTTTCTACGAATGCTTCTGATTGGTCGAGAGTCATGGCCGACAGCCAATCACAGCTGGTTTTTCAGGACTAGGGGTCATGACCTCGCTTCTGATTCAAGATGGCGGCCTCCAGACACATTTTGAGGTATGACTAGAAACTTATGGAATTTATGACTGTTTAGTCTATAAATCGTTGTATTTACCTTGTCAATAGCAACTGATAATGTAATTAATGTCTTATTCTTACGGTATTTGCCAAATGTAGGTAGAAAAACGCGTTCATTGCTTCTGAATTCTTCTTCAAGTTCTAGTGTCGTCTGAAGTTCAAATTTTTCACGTGTCTTTTATAATTTTGAAGAAGTCAAACCTTAAGTTATAATAGCTAGCGTAGCAGTAGAAGTTTTTAAGACAGTAGTTAACAGTAGTTAAATGTCTCCTACTATTGTATTGTACCGAATAGTATCTTTGACTGTAAAAGCAATTAGCTTTCGGGCATGATTTTGCAAGTAAAGTCATTGAAACCTTTATAATTTACAGGTTTGTACACAGGAACTACAGACAAAGCTGTAGGCTATCCAGCCAAGTGGAGTGCAGGTATTGGTTGTACGGTCAGAGGTCACAGGTCTGTTTCCAGAAAAATGTTCCAGCTACGTTCCAGTCCAGACATTTCCATGAGTCAGGTAAGTGAATTATTTATTTATGAGCTATCTAATCAATTATAATAATAAACTACTCTTATTACATGAGTCTTACATCTTACTAGTATGTATGAAAGAATATCGATGCATGTCACTTATTATATTCACCTTCGCAAAGGGAAAACAGATTGTTTTTGGTCTCTTCCTTCTCAATACATTTAAGGTCAATGACCTCGACCAGATGTCTGTCACCATGGTAACTGGTGCTGTGGAAGTGCCCTATGTGGCAAAGACTGTCATTCTCCTATAGGACTGTTCAGTCATATATATTACCCACATACATATTTCCTGTGTATTATATTTATTACATATTATATGTAAAATATATATTCAGGATGGAGAGGCTCCAGGAATGGCAGCCAACAGTCAGGTTCAGAGTCCAAATCCAAGCAGGGTTTCCGGGGTTACCTGAGGTCGCTGAAGTGGTACCCTATCCCCCTAGCTGTGGGGTTTGCCTACATCTCCTACCAACAGTACGGACACATCAGGAGGAGGGAGGACAGGAAGGTGGCAGCTGTACAGGACCCTACAGATCTACTGCTGCCGGACTGGACTGTAAGTTTTATTTTCTCACCTATCATCAGGTATTGTGTTAATATTAGTTAGAAAAGTGATCAGGTGGTTATAGTACTAGTATAGGATATAGGGATTAAATTCCTTTACACAACCAGTATTGTCTCTTACCTTGCTTACGTTTTGGTGTCTTCCTCAGTGCTTCTGACTGCTTCTCAATCTACTCGACTAGGCTGTACTGTAAGTCGCAATTGATGGTCACAGTTTGCATGGTATCAGTTGTGCATTGGAAGAACCAAGGTGTATTTGGTACTCTCTGTTTAATAGAAGTTATGATATATTATTATGAATGGATTGTTGTGATTTTTTGTGTGTATACTAAGGCAGGTCTTTGCCCAAGAAGAAAATGACAGATATTTGAACCCCCTAGTGACATTCCTTGGAACTGCAGCTGTTCATGTCTTTAGTTAGATCAACATTACGATATCTTGATTCATATACTTCTCCACACAAGTATAATATACGAAGTATAACTTATTATACTCTTACCTGCATATTTGCCTAACTAGAAGAGCTCCTCCCCAGTAACTGTTACAGTCCTGCTTCCAAGAATAGAACCAGGTGCCATTTCTGGCTAACTGTGTGATTCACCGTGTGATGACATCATCGTGTTTACCAGTACCGCTAGACTTCCCCACCAATTAAAGTAAACACAGTCAGATGTTACATCATGCACAACTGCAGTCAGCTGACTCAGGGACAGGAAGTAGACCTCAGTCACTTTCTGCAGTGACTGAGATTTTTAGAAGCTTGGGCATTTCTTTCATGTTTAGACCTAGAGGCTAGAGGCCAGAGGTTTCTGAAGCTGTGAGTGTGAAAGTTTGTCTTGTTAAGGCAGTGCCAGCTGACTCAAGGACAGGAAGTTGACTTTCTTCAGTAACTGAAATTTTCAGAACCTGGGGCATTCTTTCGTGTTTAGACCTAGAGGCCAGAGCCACTCTGCTTTTAGTTTTTAGTTCCTGAAAGTTTACTTTATATATGTCAGCTGACTCAGGGACAGGAAGTGGACTTTGCAGTGACTTTTTACAGAGATTTTCAGAACCAGACATTTTTGTCAGTTTGTGTTGAGACCTAGAGGCCAGAGCCGTACTGCTTTTACTAGTAGTTTTTAGTTCCTTTGAATTTGCTTTTCGTAAGAAAGTGCCAGCTGACTCAGGGACAGGAAGTGGACAGTGCAGTGACTGAGGTTTTCAGAACCTGGCTGAGGCAATCTTTTGTGTTTAGAGCTAGAGGCCAGAGCCACCCTGCTTTTAGTTTTTCCAGTTCCTCAAAGTTTGGTTTTCTTAAGAAAATGCCGAGTGTCCTTGGTCGGTACCTCGGTAAGACGCGGTCCCTGAGTTGCCGACTGCTGGGTAAGACAGGCAGGGCAGGGAGGTTGATCATGAGAACTGCCGTGGTGGGGAATGAACTGGTCCTGAAGCCTGGCCTTCTCAGGCTGGGGGAGTTTGGCGCACTGCGAGCGACCAGGAAGAGAAGAAATGGTGGGAAGGGAAGAAAGCAGTTCAAGAAGGTACAACTAATATGTGTTTTCAAATATCTTTTGATAAACTTTAGTAGTAATTCCCGGGATATGTTGATCGATAGAGGTTTATATATTAAAATCACAACCTTGGTTGATCTATATGTATCAACGTTTATACCACTGTACTGTATATTTCTGTATATACTATGGAATTATACTGCTATGAAATAAATCAAATTTCTTCCTTTATAATATGAAACTTATTCACCACAAAATATTGAGTTATTTGTTGCCATTTACAAGTTGGATCAAGTCTGCTTCTGTTTTGTGTTATGTTTACAGTTCCAAAATCCTTGTTGACTTTTCTTAGCTGTGAAACAATAGCTTGTCACTCAATTCTCATATTTGTCCTTGTTACATCAAAGTGTTGTCCAGGGTCAATTCTTACTTGTTTATCATTATACACGTATTTATCTAATATATTTAATAACTAATACAAATAGAGGCAAAATTAAATTATATTTCATTATCATATGGTAAATTCAAAATTGACATTACCAGGAAGAGCAGTATAGAAGCCATAAAAGTGCAGTTGTTCTGAGTCCTCTCATTGAGAATTCCCATAGGTACAATTTTACACTTTCCATAGTCATTACTACCATTATCAGCAGCAGGCATTTACAGCATTCTTTTCGCTTTTAGCTTTTGCATTTATTGCTTAGAAAATGCCATGTCGATTAGCAGCATTATTTTCAGTAGGATTTAGCATAATTTTTGTTATTCATGCATTAATTGTATGTTGAGACTAAAGCATCTAGAAAATTGGTAAAAAAGATCCTATGGTGCACCTTCATCAATAATCTATTGAATTTTAAAACAAACAAAAAGAAATTGCTGGACATGCATCCACTCACATATGTACAGCTCTCTCATTCACTCATGACTGCCAGTTTAAGCCGGCTGGGATCGGTCTACTGTACACTGCTTCTAAAGTGAACATTTCCTACATAAAAATATCATCCATTGTTCCAGCACAATAAACAAAGGGCCTGAGGTTTTCGGTCACACAGTACAAAAGCAGACAATTCGTTCCAAATATCCCCCCCCTCCCTTGACCTGTGGTCACATTGGCATGTATATGATGGATATAATTGTAGCATTGGAGAAATTGAAGAGGGTCCCTTGAGTGCTTGGAATGGTGGGAATATGGAAGAGTGCAACTGATGTGGAAATTTCCAGGGATGTTCAGTTTTGTTCATATCAATCCATCTACAGAAATATTGCTGCATCACAACTTATATGAACAAGAAATGCATTATTGGCCCTAATTTTAAAGCTCTGATGCAAATTGTGAGAACGTTAGATATACGCATAATGAAGAGCGTAGATGCTTTTTGCTCTTGCCACCCCCGTGTCTGCCTCCTTTGGTACGTCCCGGTTTTCCATAATGGAAGTGTCCGTCCTGCCGGTACCCGGCCTCCGATGGTGATGTCGTTCGACGGAAGAGCGGAATGATCGTTAGCTAACGATGGAACGCCGGTGCGGAACGAGAACTCGAAGGGACCGCGGCGCGGGGAGATTTTGCTTGTGACCTGGGAGGAGCCACGAGTTATGTTTGTTACATGGCCCCTTGCACTGGGAAGACTACGGGTGGGTGCTTTTCTACATGTAACCTGCCTCCCGATCCTGTGACCTAAATCCCAAACCTTTACCTGCTTGTGTTATATTATAAACATGTATCATCAATAGTACGTTTCATCAGGAAATGTTGACATAATTGATGCGTGTTTTATGCACCGTTTTTGCTCATTTTGTGGCTGTCTGCGTCGAGGCGTAGTATTAAGTTATTATTCATGCATATTCCAAACTGCTGACACCATTCAAAATGTCTGCTATTGTTGTATTATATTATAGTGCACTGAATCTGAAAATTGCAATCATATAATGTGGGTTGGTAGACAATGTAATAAACACCTCTCAAATATTTACAGGTATATTTGGTTTAGTAATTTCTGCTATACTGCGAATTTCAAATCAAAATAGATGAAATTATACCCTGATTTAGACATTTTAGATTGAGAGAAAAAGGGTGTCACGTGTATTATAGTGCACTGAATCTGAAAATTGCAATCATATAACGTGGGTTGGTCTCTCTGGTATACCACAATGTTTCCTTTTAACAAAGCTATATTTCTGGTTCAGTAATATCTGCTGTACTGCGAATTTCAAAATAGATGAAATTATACCCAGATTTTGACATTTTAGATTGAGAGAAAAAGGGTGTCACGTGTATTATAGAGCACTAAATCTGAAAATTGCAATCATATAATGTGGGTTAGTGTCTCAGGTAGACAATGGTTACTCCTCTCACAAAATATTCACAGGTATTTCTGGTTCAGTTATTTCTGCTATACTGCGAATTTGAAAATAGATGAAATTACACCCAGATTTTGACATTTTAGATTGAGAGAAAAAGGGTGTCACATGCATCTGAATCTGAAAATTGCAATCATATAATGTGGGTGTCTCAGCTACATGAAGACAATGTTAACTCCTCTCTCAAATATTTTTCTGGTTCAGTAATTTCTGGTATACTGCGAATTTCAAAATAGATGAAATTATACCCTGATTTAGACATTTTAGATTGAGAGAAAAGGGTGTCACGTGTATTATAGTGCACTGAATTTGACAATTGCAATGATATAATATGGGTTGATTTCTCAGGTAGACAATAATGTTAACTCCTCTTACAAATATTCACAGGTATTTCTGGTTCAGTAATTTCTGCTATACTGCGAATTTGAAAATAGATGAAATTACACCCAGATTTTGACATTTTAGATTGAGAGAAAAAGGGTGTCACGTGTATTATAGTGCATTGAATCTGAAAATTGCAATCATATACTAGTAATGTGGGTTGATGTCTCAGTTACATGTAGACAATGTTAACTCCTCTCTCAGATATTTGTCTGGTTCAGTAATTTTTGGTAAACTGCAAATTTCAAAGTAGATGAAATTATACCCTGATTTAGACATTTTAGATTGAGAGAAAAGGGTGACAATTGTGTATTATAGTGCATCAAATCTGACAATTGCAATCATATAACTTGGGTTGGTCTCTCTGGTATACCACAATGTTTCCTTTTAACAAAGATATATTTCTGGTTCAGTAATTTCTGCTGTACTGCGAATTTGAAAATAGATGAAATTATACCCTGATTTAGACATTTTAGATTGAGAGAAAAAGGGTGTCACGTGTATTAGCAATACATTACATTGTAATACAGATAATGTGTTGATACTCAACTGAAAGGTCATGTAAATGTAGCCTTATCTATGCTTGTAGGACAAAATGCACGTTTGAACGTGTGTCTGGGGAAAATGATTCATCGAGATTTGAGAGCACTTTGAAAATATTTTATTCATTGGGTCTGGAGTGAGGAATATCATTATGTTCAGGTCTAAATGTTGAAAGGCACAGAAAATCCCTTCGTGTTGAAGCCTTAATTCTTGTTTATTAAAGATATGAAATATGCCTGGGGCATGTTTGTAATTAACTGTACATTATTACCGGTAAATGTACATGTAATTTATAGAGAAAGTCTGTTATTGGAGGAGAATTTGCAGAGGTTACGGCTAGTTCAGCTTCAAGTATTGACAAGTTCCATCGACTGGTGTGAATTTAATTGCCACTCGATTGAGAGTGATACTCTCATGCAGGTATAATTCTTGACAAAATCTTGGCACTGGTGACATAGACGGATTTAAAGGTAGGCATGGCAAAATAAACTGTGTGTGCACCATCATTATAGCACAGTCGTTGAAAAATGAATTTTGAGAAATGAAAATGACTGTTTTTTATGTTAACCTTCGCAGAACCTTCGTTTTTGCTCTGTTTCTTCTTCCTCCTCTTGTCTAAACAAATAAGGTCAATATATTAAACCTTAACCAGATGTCTGTCACCATGGTAACTGGTGTTGGGTTACATCATGTTGCAATTTTATAGTAGGAGGGATTTAGACTCCTGTCATCATATATGTGAATGTGCTTGAGTAAGAATTAACAGAGCAGACCATATGCAAAGGTAAACATTATGGTGGCCATTTGCCTTGCAAATGTTACCTTTCTAGTTGCTTTTTGTTTCTTTATAGCTTTCAGTTTTTTATTGTACTTTAGTCTAGATAACAATCTATATGAGACCGAAGTGATCCAGGTGTGTATTGTGTTACACTCATCAGTTATTGATCAGTTATTGATCGGTATTGATCTGTGGTGGATAATGGAGCAGGTGTCAGTGTTCTGTCACATGGTATTGTTTTTACATTATTATTGAACAAAGAGGGTTTCCTTTCTTACAGACTGAGGTAGATGGTGATTTTCCAAAATCATATACAGTTGCTTGAGAAACTGTTTTTTGGCGTATCTTATTACCCGGATGTCTAACCTTCATCGACGTAGATTGTGATAATTTCAGTTCAAAGCTGAGATTTTGTATATTTTCTGCCAACCATGTGAGATTGACTCACTTAACTCAAAATAAATGTAGCTTAATTTTGTAGTTTACTAACTTTTAGAGGTTTTTCTTCTGTTTTTTCCAGAGGTTGGTGATGGTAAAGATTTTAGTCCAAAGCTGAGATTTGTGTACATTGTACTACCAAGCATTTGAAATTAACTCACTTAATTCAAACCCACAACCAAACCCGGGCACCAATCCACATGCCGCCGCTCTAACGATTTGGCTAAAAGGTATAGACCCCTCAGAGGATCAGTTGGTAGTGCCTATAAATCCCCCACTGTTACATTTGTATGCTATTCTTTCTTCAGCCACTTCCCAAGAACCAACCAGCTTAAGCTCCTTGCAAGAACCAAGGAACAAAACCCATTAAGACGTCAAAGGTGTGAAGTAGATGTTACACTAAGTGCAATACCTGTAGTTTTCCAAAGAGGCTGTTAATATGATGTATAACTGTGTGGGTGGGACTGATTATGAGAGGTGTCTACATTATACCAGACCTGTTGCCAACTGATGATCATCATTTACATGTATCTGCAGCAGCCATGTTTTAACTCACTGTGCAAAGCTTAATTAGCTATAGCCTGGTTACCAGACCTATTTTGGCTCTTGAGTCTTTGAGAGGATAAAGACTTGGGAGCTAAAATAGGTCTGGTATTAAACCACGCTAAAGCTTAATACAGTTTTACCTGACATTTTGCTGTTGTCTATAGTGTTCCAAGTTGGTAGTAATTTTCCTTGCAAAGTGGACAAAATTTCAGGGTTGGCATTTTGTCTCAGCTCCGGCAGTCTGGGGCAGAACACTTTAGGTGAGAGGGTGTGAAGTCTGCCATCTTTGATTGCCTTGTTACTGTTGCTGTTGCAGGTGCAAATATACAGGGAGCTGAGCTCCCAGGTGCAAAACAGTATGAGTAAGATGGGGTGAAGTTTGCCATCTCTTATTGCCTTAATTGTTTTTTTTTTGTTCCAGGTGCAAATCTACAGAAAGGTCCCCCTGTGGCCGTGTTATTGAGCAGGACCTTCTAGAGATGGATAAGAGGGGGCACATACACGAAGGACAGCGACTAACAAAAAACTGGAAGACACTGACAATCAAAGATGATAATGATGTTGTTATTGTTGTTTTAGGTGCAAATCTACAGGAAGCTCCCCCTGCGACTGTTGTCCCGGCTGTGGGGTCACATCCACAAGGCCCAGCTCCCCGTCTGGATGAGAGGTCCGCTCTTCAGGTAAGTCTTCTGCTATATAACATTACACAATCAGGAAATATTATAAATCAAATATGATATAGTATAGTATGCCTGGATGACAGGTCAGCTCTTCAGGTAATTCTTAATGATAATCTTCTATATATTATACATTCAGTCAGGACTCAGGAGATATTATGATATGATATGACGTGATAGTTGTGAATGTCCACAAAGTATGAGGGTCAGAGGGTGCTCTTCAGGTAATTATAAGGTGGCATAGAGGTACATGTAGGTAGATACATGTACAGTACATGTAGGTAGGTGGTCGACTAGTGACATACCTTTTCATTGCCTGATACACAAGACAATGAATAGCGTGGTCTCCGTCAGGGTGATGATGTAAATCACCATTTGGTTAATATGAGATGGGTCTCACCAGTAGCCTGGTTTCTATCTTCCATACATTTATTCGTGTGACAGGCTAAATAAAAGTTCTAAAAGGGAACTGTACGGCTCCAGATGTTTTACTGAGGGACGACTGTGTGTGCAAGATGTTGGTTAGCTTGAGGAATGTATCCACACTACTATATACATTATCTCATACATTGTATGCTGTAGTTATTTGTATTTGGTTAGGTCTTTGTATGCTGTCTTTGTTTACTGATGATATTTTGTCTGCCTATAGGTTATACATCTGGCTGTTTGACTGTAACCTCCAAGAGGCGGCCATCGAGGACCTGACCCACTACAGCAATCTGAACGAGTTCTTCCGACGGCAGCTCAAGCCCTCCGTACGAACCATCGACCAGGAACACAGTCTGGTGGGTACTGTACATGTGCGACTGTTCTTTGTTTGTTTGTTTATTTGTATTCTGTTTTATTTACCCAGGATGGCCCATCTTGCTTGCACTGCTTTACAGTGGGAAAACATACATTACACATAACATGAATGTACATGTACATGTATCCTCTCTCACTCACAATCCGGTTTAACGTTAGTTGTTCCCTGTCTCCTGACAGTTAAAGCTTAGACATGCTTGCACTATGATGCTGAGGCTTGATGGCAGCCCGCCATCTGTCTCTATACTGTGGGTTAACGTTATGTAGGTTAAGGTGGTGAAAGTCCTCCCTTACGTTGGCAATCCATCTCTTCCTTGGACGACCCTGTGGGTTTTGGCCTTCCACGTCCAGTGTGGCGATCTTCCTAGGCCACTTCTCACTGTCCATTTCTGAAGGTATATATACACTTGTACATGCTTGAAGATGACAATTCGTCTATCGCTAGTAACATTTGGCTGTCTTTTGCTGGAAACTGTTGAGTATGAACTTCTTCCCAACCCCCCTAGGTGAGCCCAGCAGATGGTACGGTCCTGCACTTCGGCAAGGTGGAACACAACATGTTGGAGCAGGTGAAGGGGGTGACCTACTCCCTCCAGACATTCCTGGGACGGACCAACAACAACTGGTGGCTGTCCAAGCAGGCTACGAACAACAGCAAACCTCAGGACGATGAGAACTATCAGCAGATGTTGCTAGAGAACCCGGAGGAGAATGAACTGTACCATTGTACGGTGTACCTGGCACCCGGGGACTATCACAGGTTCCACTCTCCCGCGGAGTGGGAGGTTCTGCACAGGAGACATTTTCCTGGTCAGTTTTTTTTTTTCAAAGTTAAAACTGTAACAGTTGATCCAACACAAAGAATGGTTCTCACCTTGCTTACCTAGCCACATGACAAGTCACACAGGGTCAGTCTACTGAGGAAGACCAGAGTGACTGGTCAAAAGATCTAGGTGAGAACAATCAAAAGTTTTAACATTAAACAATCATCTAACTACCAACAGAGATGATCTTTCAGGAAAGTTTGTTAGTTTGTTTTGTGTAGATTGACAGGAGCATCATCACTAGATAGCTTCAAACAATGCTTGCAGTTAGATGTGTTAAGGTTGGGTGTAACAGGTTGTTCAGAGAATGAACTGTACCATTGTACGGTGTACCTGGCACCCGGGGACTACCACAGGTTCCACTCTCCCGCAGAATGGGAGGTTCTGCACAGGAGGCATTTTCCTGGTCAGTTGTTTGTTTGTGTTTAGATTGGGGCATCATCACTAGATGGCTTGTAGTTCGATGTGCAAAGGCTAGGTCAACGTCTAACATTTACTAACAAGTCGTTCGGTGTGATATAGCCAGCTGCCACCACACTGTGTGCCTGCGAAGCTGGTGTGTTACACTTAAGGGCAGCGAGGGATCTACCGGCTATACAGACACAGATACAGCTAGATCTCCATTAGTGATACAGTATGTCACTGCCCTTTCTGGAGTCCTTGAAAATACAAACTCAGCAACTGAAAAATTCTAAGTACAGTCAAACCTGTACTAACGACAAGCTTTTGTTGTTGTTAGCAACTATCGGTCTCTGAAGACTTTCCTTGCTTTATCATTTTTTTCCATCCCAAGCATTCAGAATACTGTCTGCCATCTCTGATTGGCTTGTTGAGAAATGACTGTTGTTGTTCTTTATCCCTACAGGTGAGCTTTTCTCGGTGAACCCAGGACTTGTCAGGTGTATCCAGGGCCTGTTTAATTATAACGAGCGAGTGGTGATGTCAGGACGATGGGACCAGGGGTTCTTCTCTATGTCAGCTGTTGGGGCGACCAACGTGGGGTCTATCAGGATGTACATGGACAGTGTGAGTACGGATAATTAATTAATTAATCTTTGTTAATTAATTATAACGAGCAAGTTGTGATGTCAGGACGATGGGACCAGGGGTTCTTCTCTATGTCAGCTGTTGGGGCGACCAACGTGGGTTCTATCAGGATGTACATGGACAGTGTGAGTATAGATAATTAATGTTAGTTAATTATAACGAGCGTGTGAGATCTATCAGAATGTATATATTGACAGTGTGAGTTTGAGTTTAATCAATATATTGAGATTGAGAGATCACAGGTTCGATTTGTAGCATTCCTGGCAAGATGTTGTGTCCCTGGGAAAGGCATGTTACATGACTTTCATCACTCCACCCTGACTTTGGTTGGGGAGGTGAAAGGCAGTGGAAGGAAAGGGATGAAGGGATGGGTTCTGCCTTTCAATACCATGCATACTTGAATACTACATTTATAACACCCCACCTTTACCAAACCTGCATCATTTGCTGGGTCACATATATCCACCACTTTTAAAAACAGTATGTTTGAGAGATCTATAGCTAGTGCAACATCCTCAGGTATGCACAGTGTAGATATGTAGGAGTGCATTTTACTGTGGGATGATGCATTGGAGATCTCTTTAGACACATTTTCTTCAGTTGGCAGATATATGTGACCTAGCAGAATTATGGTTAACTTAGAAGATGTTATATCCATGTAGTAACAGTTGGGAAACATAATATCATCACAAACTGCATACAGTTTTTACTGACTTGAAATGTTTCCGTCGGTTTATTTTCAGGAGTTGCACACCAACTTGCCGGGGAAGTGGAAAGGTGGTCTTTTCTACGACCGGGTTTTCTTCAACGAAACCCAGGGAGCAGGAGTGGCCGTGAAGAAAGGCGAAATCTTTGGAGAGTTCAACCTCGGATCCTCCATTGTCATAATCTTCGAGGCCCCAAGGACATTCTCCTTCAAGGTCAAACCGGGGCAGAAGATACGATTCGGGGAACCGCTGGGATGTTCCGCGGAAACGGACCGAACGAAAGGAGAGGACGATCTCGAAACAGGAACGCCAGAAACTGTTGAAAACGTCAAGCATAAAGAAGAGTGACGTGACACTACTGTGCAATATCAGGACTTTTTTGTGATCTAGGGGGAAAAGGGGGTATTATAGAAATAAGTAGGGGGGGGGGCAGGGTAGCTGGAATATCTCAATGTCAATAGTAATGTACTTCTCAATCCAATCCTTGTTTTAGAATCCACCTTTTTTTTACTACATACATATCTGTTTGGTTGCATGCTGGCATATGCATATCACAACAGTTTTGTATGTTCAGTTTCACCCATTCACACTGGGATGGACTCATGTATTAGCCTCTACCAGGCTTCAGAAGCGGCTGGAAAGAGTAGAAATTGGCCAAATAGACAGAGGACATGTAACATGCCAGGGGAGTTGGTCCAGTAAAAGAGTATATAGTTTGCTGCTCGGAACCCTTGTTGATAAGTATGATTGTTATGTATAAGATGCACGAGGTGTAGCTATCCTCAAACATGGGACCTCCTCTTTGCGATCCCAATCCCAGAGGATGTTCCTAGCTGAAGGCCAATAAAAATTGGGAAATTGGTGGGATTCGAACCCAAAACCTTGTGATTCAACAACTGTAACTGAAAGGTCACATACAAATGTACCACCTGCAGCTAGCAACCAATTTGTAGTTGCTGTGGCTCACCACTTCTCTTCAAACTTTGAACAACAGCATTTAAATGACATCAAGTCTTTTGCTTAGTCAATACAGATGTATAGAAGATATGGCTCAGTTTATTTAGAGTTACTTAATCAGTTACTTAATACAACATTCCTACTCAAGTAACACATTGTCATTATCAAAGTGTAGATTTCAACTGGATCATGACATTTTACTATCTTTGATCCACTTTTTCAACATGGTTTTATAAAGGTTAGAATTTGTCTACGCAGAAAACATTTTGAAACAGTTCTAGAACACACAGAATAGAAGAGTTAGTGGACTCTTGAAAAGACATACAAATTTCAATACCTGTACATTGTAGAAAAAGATGTTGGGACATGTTTGGCCTTTTGTAGGAAAAAAGAAATGACTCAGGTAGACACACCAACTTGTATGGAACCTTAAAGACCATCCTTTTGACAACTACTTGAGACCTTTAACTGAGCTTGTCCAGAAAAAACAACAGAAAACTTTTTAAACATGTAAAAAACTATCAAAATCTGGACTTTCTGTCATGTGAACTGTTCTACCAAGTCTACCTGCACTACACAATTACAGCATAGCCAAATTCTTCTCACCTCATCCAAATATGACTACTAAATGTTGTCATGGAAGAAGAACTTGGTTATGTAAGAAAACTCCAGTATACTACAGGAACATGTTACGGTACCTTGTGTGCCCTGTCGCATGTGTACATGCATGTGTTTACTGTTAATCTTGAAATGTTGTGGTTTTACCTTTCTCAGCTTTCACTGTGCCTCTCTGCCACCAAATGATGTGTAAAATAAATTAATGTATGCTTTACTTGCAAGTGTCAAAGAAATTTTAAGGCAGATAAATCTAACTCTATCTGTTTGTTGCCAAATTATATCACCTTTCTCGACCAGTTTGATAGGCATATTTCTGCATGGCAGAATTCTGATGATGATCCTTTATTAGGTAGTGACAGCATGTTAGCAGAACGTACTGCACCTGCACGAAACCCAGATTTTTCACATTTTCTGTTTGGTCAACATTGCATCAGAATTGCAGATTTGAAAACTATAGATGCAATGTCATCATTAAATACGCGAATGCAACCTTACATGTATTCACAATACATGACACGTTTTGCACAGGCGCAGTATGTTCTGCCAACGTATTGAAAAAGAGGTGCACCCAAAAAACTGATGTCTTCCATGACAAATCAAATTGTAAACATTCTCTGATCTACCAAACCAGTACTACTGTAGTTGGCAACTTACATTTTTGACACACCTATTCTGTAACTGTATAGCTACAACAGAACATATCAAAATTACGTCACATCACAAGTTAACATCAAGGTACACTCAGATGGCCTATTTTTGTAGCCCTCGTGTCCCGCTACAATTCCTGGCTAAGTAGCTTCTGTATAGCATTGTTGTTACTAAGTAAAGTATACTAGGTGTACCGGTAATTTTTCTCCAATAGTGCTGACAAGAGCAAGGATTTGTACATAATAGAGAAGGCACCTGTTGACACTGTGCACAAAAATAAAACTTATTAAAAGCCAAAATATTTGATCTAACAGATTGGTTGTGATGAATACTGCTGTAATTTTTTTACCATATAGAAAATAGGCACTCTGACCCTTTACAGTAGTGTGCATGTCAGGTGAGCGACAACACCCGGGATTCGAACTCCCAACCTCTTGGTCCAGAGGCAGGGTCACTTAGCCACCAGACTATATACAAGTTGACACCCAGAAACTAAAAACAAAGCATTCTTTGCAAGGGTAATGAAAAAAGAGACATACAATTATGGTTAGAAAAATTTATTTCAGTAAAAATATGTCTTTAGTTTTGTTATTGATTGCAACATTTCATTAGTAGAATTAGTACAATGCTTAACTAATACATAAGGTTCCTTATAAGTTAAACTAAATTACACATCTAAGTACTAGTATTGTTATTCATCTTTTGACTTAGCTACCATCTAATGATTACCATTAGTAATTAAACACAAATCGATAAACTATTCCACTACATAGTACATGAGCAAAGTCTTCTGGTGAAGTATTCTAGCCTCATGACAATGATGCTAGTACAATACTCCCTTCAATATAAACTACTCTCACCAGATAGTATGATGTTGAACAGTGTGGAGACTTTTAGCACTGATTTAAAGGTACAGTATATGTAATATTTGTTTTCAATTGTTTGGCAAAGATTTTCTGATATCAACATTAGCTATGGACTTCTGCTGAAAATTTTGGCACAGCACTGTCATAAATAGATCATTCAAAGTGTCTCTTTAGTTGTAACTTTACAGTGTTTGCCGTACAAAATGGTGCATCTATTCATGCATGTTACTGTACATGTTATACTATGGGATAATTTCCGTTGCAACTGGTGTTCTCTTGAGGACAACCAGCAAAGTCAGATGTTCACAGTCCATTTCTGAAGCAGGCAGAGTTTGACAAGTGTACAGACTGGCTAATGTTGCTGGTTATAGTCTTTATTTCAAAAGTCAGTTACTATCTAGCAGATATCACTGTTCCTTCTCTTTAGCTTCTTTGGAAGCCTCGACCCTCCGTAGAACAAACAGACATCCAAGAACGACCAGCAAACCCAGTTCCTGTGCATACAGCGCTACCGGGTCACCTAGGGTCATGTGCGTGGACACTCCTCCGAGCATCACAGAAATCAGAACCCAACAAAGTAAAGCTAGATACTAGCTATAGCTTTTTCATGTATCTTCACCCCAAGGGAGTGAAGTATAATTGCTTTTGGCTTGTCTTAGTGCACAGAAGTTCCAGTTTGCTAGATGTGGTGAAGACTGCTCTCTCTGACTGCTTTGTTGAAGGTTGGTTGCCAAAGCCCAATGTTACCACAGGAAGACTTGTATATATCTGGCAGAAGTGATAGTCACTCTCACTGTTCCTTCTCTTTCGCTTCTTTGGAAGCCTCGACCCTCCGTAGAACAAACAGGCACCCGAGAACAACCAACAACCCCAGTTCCTGTGCGTACAGCGCTACTGGGTCACCTAAGGTCATGTGCGTAGAGACACCTCCGAGCATCACCCCAAAAAGGATCACGTTTGCGACCGTTCCGAGGGTTCCGCCGAAGAAAACGAGTATTGGCGCGGCGACCAGCTCCGTCCAGGCCACAAACTGTCGGTAGAGGTCGGGAGGGGGGCGGAATCCGGTCAGGTCTGCCAGAGGGAAGACTGGAGAGAACCGAGCGAACCGCATCACCTGATATTAGTGATAAACAACAATGCATGAGACAAGTGTTACAGGGTTCTAGCTAGGGCGAAATAGCGTAGGGGCCCCCTACGCTATAATTTTGACCCCCTACGCTAAATTCCCCCCCCCCCCAC
>NW_017804531.1:1259864-1286829 GCF_001625305.1 Branchiostoma belcheri
TAATTTTCAATACAGGGTAGGGGCATTGTGACTGTATTTCTTTGTTCAAAAATTCCAGATCCCCCCTCTCGGTCGTTTCGCTCCCTTGACATGCGACCAGTGCCACTACAGTAAAATTAAATCCTAGCTAGAACCAAGTGTTATAATGAATAGCAAAAGATTTAAGTTCTTTATTCACAACCACTTGTTTAAACCAAGAGCTGACATTTGGACAAGGACGCTCCTTGGTTTGGATGACACTTTTTTATTGACAGTTTGCTTTTGTTATCTTCATCAGGGCAATTATGACTGTTTCACTGAGCACTAAAGCTGGTTGTTCCTGGTTTTATACCGTTTAGTTCACCTGGCTTTCTGATACTAGCACTACTGTACTAGTATTATAAAAAGCTTCAGTGCACAGTTTAATATCAGACTTTGCCATACATCTGCTTGGAGATTGACATCTGACAGCTGTGAGGTCATTGACCCAGAAGGCAGAATCACCATAATTTGACATCCAAGCAGATATGGAGGGGAAAATCTGTGCATTTCTTTTTTTGCATGTGTGTTGAAGCTCTTTCTCTTACTAATAGAGCTTTTCTGATATGATGTGGCACAAACCCTGTCTAGAAAATTAAGCAAAAATTTCTGGAATGTCGAGCATTTGGAACCACAGGGGGTATCTACAACGCTTACCTAAATCTGGGGCAAAACGGTGTTGAAACACAGTTTTCATTGTATTATGATATTCTCCAATAGCTTCGTTGACTAAAAATCACTTAAAATGTTTGAACATAACCAAAAACAGCGAAAATTTCGACTTTTTGTCAAGCTACAACTTCAAATCATCCCATGGGATATCCCCGAAACGAAACCCAAGCCGAGTAAAAAATCATGCATTTTCAAGTCATTCCACGACGCCACATGGAAAAAATCGGACACCCAAACTTTGCCAACTTACGAAGTCTTTGTAGATTTCTTCGTTCACTTCGGGAAATAGCTTCACGGCGCCCTTAAAGACGAACAAAACGCCGAGAGTCACCGAAGCTATTGTCACAGCCAGCCTGCCAAACGCCATTTTGAAAAGGGCGGTCTAAAAAGAGAATTGTGAAAAAACGCACCTAGCGATTTGACAGTGAACCGCATCAACAGGGACGGACAAACCAGCAGAGGTTTGGGTTTTGGGTCATTTTGGCGTGTTTTTAGGCTTTTTAAAATCGGGCTTTCTCTTTTTGCACTGGTATCTTTTTGTCGTAAAAAAAGCCCAAACCCAAACCTCTGGTTGAAGATCTAGAGTACTCAGACATTGTCATCAGATTGGCAAGTGAAACAAGAGGAAGGGCACTCAATGGTTGGTGAACTGCAAGTAGACACAGTTATCTCCTAAACTAATCAACAAGCAGCCAGATTGCAGCTGTATCAAAATATCTTACCCCATTCTCATGATAATTCAGATGAGAGGTTTGCTTCCGTAAGACGGTCGTGCAATTTTGGTCTGCACGCCTCGAGCTCCTTGCTTCAAACCTTTGAGCTGATGAATTTTCGTGACATTTAAAGCATTGTGGCGTGCCTACCGTGGGTATACATGCAAACGTTCTGGTAGAAGTACTAACCTGTGGACGACTCTTTGCATATGGTTAATAATCACTTCGCAATTTCGAGTCTATTTTGTCCTGTGACAACGAGAGATACGGCGGCGTTTTGGACCAGCGTGTGGATTGTGGCGGCAGTGACTGTGACGTTTGCTACCTGTCTGGAGGCGACATTCACCCACAGTGCGTACTTGGACGCCGCTCACGAGAAGTACTTCTTACAGGTGAGTGAAATTACAATCAACTTCGTTTTGTGTCAAGACAATAGTTTATAAAAGTGGAGTGAAGTTCAGTGCGGTGCAAGGACTTGTTCCACAGATGGCGAAAAGATTAGGCTAGTGTTCTCGCCAAGGGTCTACGCTAATCACTATTTCAAGACATTGCAGTTAGACAAGAGATTCGAGAAAATGTCACATGTACCTGATGTCATGCAGGAATGAACACATAGCGAACAAAGTATGCAGTTAACGTTAACTCTCCATGTGCTCAAAGATAGAAGAAACAGCGATTAACAGAAGATGAACACTAGTGTATTTACACAGTGTTGTATTTAACATTATAATGTGTCATTTCAGTGTTCTATACATGTAGCTATACTCCATGTTGTAATTACATCCTCTACACCACATATGGCCACATGTGCATTTAGCCTATTTGGGTAGGAATATGCAATAAAGTTCATTTATCCTAAGTTAGTAACACTTTTTCTTTTATTTTTAATTCCAACATGTAATCACCAGACGTGGTGGGGACACACTCAAGTTTTTTCAACTTATATTAATGCCGCCACCAACACAGGGGACAAATACACGACAGGACAATACTCATTTACACCTGAGCTAAGTGAGGAAAGCCGTGTTTTAAAAGTGCCTTTGATTCCTGCAGTGGAGGCACACGGAGGAGAACATCACCTTCCGGGTAGAAGTGGCGACCCTGGGGTATGTGGGGTTCGGGATCTCACCTACAGGAGACATGACGGGGTCTGACATCGTCACTGGGTTCGTCACGGAACAGGGAGACACGTTTTTCTACGTGAGCAGATTTTGTCGTACAAATGCATCATATATACAAAAGTCACGGGTTCTTTTCTCAGCACATGGAACACCAGTGTGGAAGTGGTCTTCAGCAATGCACTTTCAGTCTGGAACATCCGTGGCTTTAATGTAAAGGGTGAAACGCCCCCCCCCCAACGTACTTCAAAATATGCTTGAAGCATGGTCTGACAGGTACTGCTAAGTATCATATAACTGTGATACAATATTACTCCGTATGAATAATAAATCTGTACGCAATAACTACATATCGTTGATCCATGTAATATGTTCTATTACAAGCATAGAGCGAATGCCATATTGCCATGTTAATAACTTTAGGAAAATCCCAATGCGTAAATCGACCAACACATGCAACGTATGTTTTACCATATTCTAAGACTTTAAAATTATATGTGAATTCTTACGAACAGGACCGTTACGCCACGGCCCGAGCCCCGCCCACTGTAGACGCCAGTCAGGACTGGACGTTAGAAGCGTCAGGAGAGAACGGCACGCACACCTTCCTGCAGTTCTCACGGAACCTCGTTCTCTGTGACGACACGGACAGGAGCATCAAGGTAAGGATTTAACTTACTAGAATCTGATACTGATGTGATTTAGGTCATTACCACGTTATCTGTTTTGATTTTGTGGACTAAACACCATTCCACTCGAAAATTAACACAGTTTTACAGGAATGAATTTGTAATAAACTAAATCTATATATTTTAGTATACTATATACGGACAATATGTTTAGGCAGGCTGAGCATCTGTAGTAGGAATTTGCCCTTTCGCAGTATCGTCTATCTATACTGAACACAATTTTGCCACAAAGATCCCATCCTATACGTACTTACAAGCACTGTTCTTCAGGCTGGCACGACCCGTGTGATCTGGGCGTGCCACGAGCAGGACCCCCCGCACGACACGGCGCTGATGTACCACGGGGAGACCCGGGGAGCACGCAGCCTCATGCTGCTGGACGGGACCGGACACACGGACAGGGACATGCCGGCAGACGTGCAGAAATTGGACTTCAGAAATGATGCAAGTGGAGACAACTCTGTCTGACCATTGCTATTTCTAACACCGACGTTCAAAATAGAACGGGTGGTTCGACGCGTTCGATCTGGAACCACCTGTTCTATATTTCGAACACATCGGCGTTGGAAATAGAACAGGTGGTTCGACGCGTTCGATCAGGAACCCCCTGTTCTATTTCGAACACGGAACTAGAACAGGTGGTTCGAAGCGTTCGATCGGGAACCCCCTGTTCTCTTTGGAAGACGTCGGGGTTCGAAATAGAACAGTTGGTTCGGCGCGTTCGATCTGGATTGTTCATAAGTTTGTCTCTCGTGAAATTTCCAAAAGGCTGTAGTGCTAGCTCAATCGATATAGTTAAATAACATGTTTTAGAAATTATTACCCTTTCCAGTATGCCATCCCCGAGAACCGAGTCACAAACTACCTGTACAGGGGCTTCAAGATCCCGGACTTCGGAGGGAAGAAGCACGTCATAGCGGTATTCAATTATCTCACTTTAGCCGTTAAAAGTGCTCAATATGATACTCTATGGCTTCAAAACATGTTTGCAAGTGGCACAAAAGCGTACCATGTATTATCGTTATGATTTTGCAGTGGATGTAATCACCTAGACCTTGGTGGAGACCAGTACACTCTCTTGATACATTGATTGATAAGTGAAATTATGTTAATCACAGCCTTATTTGTCTTGTAATAAAAGAGACAAAATAGAACAGCCAAATTTACAAAAGCACCTAATATTTCATTTCATCAAGGTATGACTATGAGGTTAGTCTCCAAGCAGATCCTAGGATGGCAGACAGTATCAAATTGGCCAGACAGTATCCACTTGCCAGAGGGGTTCCATAGATTAGTATGAGGTCCGAACTCTTGTCATTTGCCGCTTTCTCCCCCAGTTTGAACCAATAGTCCAGCCCGGACACGAGTCCTTGGTGCACCACATGTTTCTGTACGCGTGTCTGAAGGACCTGGACCCGGACATGTATGACGGCGTGCAGCACCTCCGCCACTACAGAGGGTTTCCCGCCGACTGGAACTCGTGTAGGATCACTGTTATAGCCTGGGACGTCGGCGGTACGGTAAGTTACAAACAAACAAACAAACAAACAAACAAACAAACAAACAAACAAACAGACATGTATGTCGGGGTGCAGCACCTCCGCCACTACCGCGGATTTCCCGCATACTGGATCACTGTCATAGCCTGGGACGTAGGTGGTACGGTAAGTTACAAACAAACAAACAAACAAACAAACAAACAAACAAACAAACAAACCAACAAACATGTATGACGGCGTGCAGCACCTCCGCCACTACTGCGGCTTTCCCGCCGACTAGAACACGTGTCGGATCACTGTCATAGCCTGGGACGTAGGTGGTACGGTAAGTTACAAACAAACAAACAAACAAACAAACAAACAAACAAACAAACAAACATGTATGACGGCGTGCAGCACCTCCGCCACTACAAAGGGTTTCCCGCCGACTGGAACACGTGTAGAATCACTGTCATAGCCTGGGAAGTAGGTGGCAAGGTAAGTTACAAACAAACAAACAAAAAAACAAACAAACAAACATGTATGACGGGGTGCAGCACCTCCGCCACTACAAAGGGTTTCCCGCCGACTGGAACACGTGCAGGATCACTGTTATAGCCTGGGACGTGGGCGGTGAGGTAAGTTACAAACAAACAAACAAACAAACAAATAAACATGTATGACGGCGTGCAGCACCTCCGCCACTACAAAGGGTTTCCCGCCGACTGGAACGCGTGTAGGATCACTGTCATAGCATGGGACGTAGGTGGTACGGTAAGGTACAAACAAACAAACAAACAAACAAACAAACAAACAACAAACGGGTATGACGGGGTGCAGCACCTCCGGCACTACAAAGGGTTTCCCGCCGACTGGAACGCGTGTAGAATTACTGTCATAGCCTGGGACGTAGGTGGTACGGTAAGTTACAAACAAACAAACAAACAAACAAACAAACAGGCAAACAAACAAACAGACAAACAAACGATCTACAAAGATTCAGTATGAAGGTTCATCTTTGTTGGTACAAGTCATTATGAAGTAAAGGCTATTTAAACTTCATCTCCAACACTAGAATTAATTCGGACTTAAATTTTCGACTGACTCCGTCAACCTTGTTCACGGAATTGACCCGTCTGCTCTTAGAAAATTCACTCTTAGTTTTTAGATAAAGTTTAGTCTTTGCTAAAAAGATTCCAATTGCAATGGTTATTTTGTACCCAGCTTAATGCTAAGGCCACATTTCCAAAGCGGATGATGTGAACTGAAGCTAGGAATCTGTTTGCCTCAAACAGGGCACCCATTACCCGGAGAACGTGGGCATGTCCCTCGGCGGTCCTGGCGACCCGAAATTCCTTCTCATGGAGACACACTACAACAACCCACAGCATAAGAAAGGTAAGACAAGAGTGCTAGTGGCACAGCATTTTATAGCACCCAAAAAGCCTGTATTACTAGCTTTACCTTAACATTTTTTTACACCGCTAGTTTGAAGAAGATCACAAATACCTTTCTTACAGCATTTAAGTCATGAGTTACTGGTAGTAGATTATGTAATGAGTCTCCAACTCAAAAAAGAAATTGACATCACCGGAATTTTCGACTGAATCTCTCAACCGGGACGGGGGGCGGTACCGACTTCGGACGAACTTTGACCCAGTGTTTACGCCACAGTGCGAAAAATCACATGTCTACAGCACGTGGGTCAGATAGCTGCTGAAGACCGAGATATTTCCATTAAGTAAATTTGTTTCTGAGTTGGAAAACAGTTAATTTTTCACTATATATCTTTATCATATATCTTTCTCATGATCACAGGTATAAAGGACAACTCTGGTCTCCGGCTACTGTACACCTCAAACCTACGGGAGCACGACTTGGGGTTCATGCAGCTTGGCATGGAGGCGATCGGCTGGACACAGATCATCCCTCCTGGGAGTCAGGCCTTCGTCAGCGTCGGAACCTGCTATCCAGACTGTCTGGAGAAGGTGACGTTGTCCAGTGTCTAGCTGTGCCACAATACGTACTCGTATTGGTTTATTGCCACACAGAAATGTTAGTTGATTGCAATATTACTACTGCAATATTGCAATATAAGGGAGTTACTAGTTTCACTTCTAAATCGTTGCGTTCCGCTATTATTGCCTGCCACATGGTTCCTTGCATTCTTGGAAGGTCGTACTTTGGAACGACACTTTACGGGACTTTTCTGACTCCATCTAGATGTAGAATTGGTACCTGGTTGCAGTTTGGGATGTGAATAAAGGCAGTGGAAGGAGAGGGGTGGGCTCCACCTTCCAATATCGTGTCCTAGACACAGTGGATCATAACCCACTTCCCCTAAGGTATCAAAAAGGCTATGGGACTTCTTTTACCCTTTGCACTGTCTAACAAGATTACTTGGGCTTTGTTTTATTTTTCGCGTGTTTTTAGGCTATTATATCAGAGTTTCTTTTTGTACTGATATCTTTTTCTTTGCCAGCCCACTAAAAGAAACCAATACAAAAGAAAGCCCGATAAAAAAGCCTAAAAACACGCCCAAAAATCCAAAGACCATACCTCTGCTTGGAGAGGATAAGAAGAAGCTTTTTTTCCACAGGCCATGGAGGAAGCGTCCATAGACAAGGTCAACGTGATCGGCGTGCATTTCCACGCCCACCTGGCGGCCAGAAAGATGCGGATACGCCACGTGCGGAACGGAGTGGAACTGCCGTGGCTGGGGAACGACGAGAACTTCGACTTCAACTTTCAACAAACCGTCAGGCTGCAGGAGGAACGACAGATTTTGAAGGTATGTCCAACTTATGTTGCTCTTTGTTTCATTACAGAAAGTTAAGAGAAACACGTATTTATTGATGTTAGTACTGGAATTTCAAATTGAACGCATGGAACAGTTGATATGTACAGTACTTTAGATAGTAGTTTGCTGAGGCGAACTCGTCTGAACTAAAGATATCGTCTTAATAAAGAGTAGCTATGTCAAATGTATAGAATAAGTACTCACTATCAGGAGTGCCTAATAATAACCTTGTAACCATTTTTGTCTGTTCTAGGGCGACTACCTAATTGCTGAGTGCACCTACAACACCACTGACAGAAAGAAGGTTACATACGTAAGTTTTACATACTTATCGTCATAACCATGAGATAATACTACAGTTGTTAACTTCATTGTGGCAGCTGCAAGTGATTTAAGTTGAATGTTCAGCGCTCAGGGCCAAAGAAAGCTCTTAAGCTTGTTCGTAAGTCTTATCTTAATACTAGTAGTATGTACCTTAACCTTCCTACCGCCTATGTTTCCCCAAAGTTATTCTACGGCTACTAGCACTACTTCAACTCTGCCTACATACATGTAAGACAAACCTTTGTAACTTTTTGCCATAAGGGTGGCATGAGCACACAGGATGAGATGTGCCTTGGCCACATCCTGCACTACCCGCGCCTGACGCTTAGGCGGTGTAAGAGTAACCCACACGAGTCGGCGTACCTGGCAGCGCTCGGGGCGACAGGGGTCACCTTCAGGTAATGTTACGGCAAATGGAACACGCGTTCTGTTCTAAGAGCGTCAGATCGAACACGATTCGGGTTCGATTTTTCTAAAGAATGTTAGATAGAATCTGATTCGGGTTCTAAAGAAAGTTAGATCGAAATTAAAGATTCAGCATTGGGTTCCATTTTGACCACCGTGTATCGAGACACTACACCAACCCACACTTCATAGATTTAAAATAAAATAAGGTAACATGTACGTTGTAATAATTCAGTCAAGGATGTATTCACACTGTATAATGAGATGTGCATTTCTGTAATTCTTATCGGGAACTTCATTTTGTATCAAAGTGACAAATTTGTTTTAAACGTTTTCTTTTGTTTCCTAATGTGTTACAGCAAGGCCAAAAACGTCTACGGCAGGAACCTGCGGAAACTACTGCACACCGTCACATGGACCGAGGAACTCAGGCAGAAACTCCAGGTACGGACCAAAAGATGGAAAAATGTCAACAGTCAACATTCGTGAAGAGTTGGCGGCCTAGTCGTCCTATACACATGTACAACGCTAAAAGCGCTTTGTGTCTAAAGAGAGCCGTAGTCGAAACTGTTTGTAGATCGAGTTGAAAATGTGATGAAATATTTCAAATCTTTCTCGTTCTTTACTCATTTCTTTAGGAAGTACAGAGAAGCGGGCAGACGTCTGCCATCTGCCTGAACCAAGACGCCAGCTTTGAGACATTTAACCAGGTACGCGCCTAACATTCTGCCTCATATATTTCAGTAAGTCTAGATGTCCTATTGCAATGGTTACTTCTTGAAGGTAGTGAGTTAGTAAGGATCGTGTAACACTGGGGGGTTTATAGGCGCTACCAACTGACCCGGCAAGGGGTCTAGACCTTTTAGCTGAGAGGTTAGAGCGTCTGGTTATGAAGCTCTGGTGCCCGGGAGGTCGTGAGTTCGAACCCCGGCCCGGGACCAGAAGGGTTTTTACTGGCTCCTAGTTCTTACAATCGTATGAATTCAGTAAATTCTGATTTGTTATGACTATTTAACATATTCTACCACCGATAAATATGTATCTACATCTATAGGTATCTCTGTTTCTCAATACACTAGTTTAACCCTTTTTTCAGCAAAAGGTCGCCATACGAGAGCCACCACCGGTAGGTCAGGCTATCTACATGTATATCTGTAGGTATATCTATTTCTCTAAAGCACTCATTAAAGCCTTCTCCATTTTTTATCTTAAAGCAAAAGGTCGCCATACGAGAGCCACCACCGGTCATTCTTCAGCCATATGAGGAGCCTGACGTCTGTAACGCTAACACACCACGTGAGTACACAACATTGATAATTGCAATGCCAACGTCTGCCGCAAGGTGGCGTACCAACAACGGCTATTACTTACCTTTGCCAAGAAGGTTGTTTTTGGTAGCCTTTTCTGTGTGTTCGTCTGTCTGTGTGTCTGTCTGTTTGTAAATGCAATAACTCGAGAAGGCTTTGATGGATTATCTTGATATTTGTGGTGGGTTTTCCTTTTGATAAGGCCTCGACATGATTAAATATTGGGCCCCCTCGCTAAGATAAGATTTCAATATTTGCAAAATATGCTTCTTGAATCACCACTTACCAGCATTTGCTGAAATCAAGAGTGGAAGAAAGAAAGAATCAAGAAGGAAGAAGACGAAGAAGCACCACCGGAAGCTGAATCTGTCACTTTGGCGACGTGAGGCACGGAAGACCAGATGGTGAAATGATCAGAAGCAGAAGCTTATTATAGCTACTCAATCATCAACAAGAAATATGGTATTGAAAATGTGCAAACAACAAAGTTTATTGTTTTGTAGCGTTGTGGCATATATACACACTGGTTGGGTGTGGATAACGACAATAAGAATGCAATCGTGGGTATGGTAGCTAGTCTTCAAATATTACAATTAAGACTGAGATCTAGACACAGTTCACATGCTAGTCAGATCAGTTTCGTGCGAATATCCTCTACAGACTCAATCTACTGGCTCGTGTATGACATGTTAATGCTGTATGTTTTCATGTTACATCTTGAAAATGCAATATTTGATATTATTATATTAATAGTATTAAAAATCTTTGCAATCATCACCTCTAATTGTCTGTAGTTAATGACAAATCTATAAAACATAGTACTACTAACTAAATATCAGCTTCCTTATCCTTGAGTGAGAACACACTTCGGCTTATTGTAACAGGATGGGATTCAACCGGGATGGCTAACGTCTTTCCTAACAGAGAGATGCTTGGAGATTGCGTAAGTGCTGTTCTGCATCTCCCCTGATCGCCTAACAGTTGTTTGTGTCGCTTGGGTGAATAATGCAGGATGAGTCTGTTTGGTCTTCTAGGTTGATCCGCTCACGTCATCAGTTCATTGCTGGGGATTAAAAAGATCATAATGTTATTGTATGTTATTGTTACTAATTCCAGGTATTTTATTTTAGTTTAATACAATTGCAACGAGGCAATACAATAGCCACCCAGGCAGCACGGCTGATATCGGGTGTCGAAAGATACACAAATTAAACATAACAACACAATATAACTTACAAATATGCTAACAAGTACCACATTAGGCTAAGATCCATCAATAACAATATAAACTTTCTGACAGACTTAAGTGCAAGGCTTCCTATAAAAGTATTCAAAGAAGATAATATACAGTTTTAGAGGTCAGAGGTCATAAACAATAATACAACATGTGAGGAAAAGTCCAGGTAGACTAGTGCTGCGCCCTTGGGCCCACAACTGATGGATATTCTAGCTCTCAGAGTCTCAAACGAAGTCCCTTATATTGTCTTCTACACACATTGGTATGTCTCTCTTTGAAAATACACAAGGGAAGTATTTGATAAAGAGACTGATGGAGAAATTGAAGGAGGTAGAAAGAGACAGGAAGATAAATAATGAGTGTATTTCTTTTCATTTTTCCCATTGCCATTTCAGCATCAGTACATCACGTTATATCAGAGAGTTTTCTTTGTATAGGAATTTTGAGGCAATCATACCGACCAGATGCGGTGCCCTATGTCCCCAATCTTATTTTAAAGATGCTTGCATATTCTACACATAAACTGCACTTGCATGATTCGATCATAGATACTCACCCATTTTTACCTATTTTGTCAATGTCCTTGTCAAGTTTTCCCTCAAGACAGAGTTCCATCATACAGCTCTTCGCTTCTTCCACTGTGGCAATGGTAGACAGATGATAACAATTATTAGTGGAGAAATATCATTGATATAAATTGTCAGTTTGGATGATGATAATTTTTATGACACGTGTAATTCTGTTTCGCCGTGATCTCGATTGGGAGTCATCAATGTTAATTGTTGAAACATCAATTGTCTAGTTACATAGTTTATAATATTACAATTTTACCTTCGTAGCTTCATAGAAGGAAAAAAGAAAACGTCTTATTTGTTTTTCTTCTTCTTCTCCAAAAGGCCTAAGGCCAATGACCTGGACCAGACGTCACTATGATTATAATGACGTCACTATGATCATAATGATAGCTGGTGCCGTGGCAGACCCTGCAGCGTTGGTTTAGGTTATGTATGTATATAATGTGGCCCGACAGAGTTGGAGAGGTATGAATTGCTGTATAAAGTAAGAATATACAGAGCAGTAGATTTTTTAACGGGTGGGGTTGGTTAGATCATGTGAAGTCTTTGCAAATGTTAAATTTCTACTTCATAACTTGTCTAGTATCTAGTCCTTACTGAGTATAGCGTGTGGACAAGGTCTCCTATATCCCAGAAGCCTTCTTGATTTCACACGTCACTCCTCAGAACGCGTCTGATTGGTCAACCGCCAAAGGTGGGCGTGGCTAAAAACTACGCTCTATGGGTTTTAGTCGACTGTTGATATCGGGTTTCATTCATGACCACTGGGCGTTATTGTAGACATATCACATTTCAGCAAGATGAAATACCGTACTAAAAAGAAGCTCTTCGCGTCTGTACGCAAAGCCACGAAGTGTCATAACGTCGCGAGTCCAAATACTGCTTTTATTGCTGTGGGAGTGATCACTATGATCGTGATTATAAAGCTTCTATTTTGGTAGGCGAAGGACGGGCGCTAAAATATACGGTGAGGATATCTTACTTATGGTTATATGATATTGTATGTATGCATTCTATCGCATGCGATTTGCTACTCTCCAAGCAGAGGTTGTGGGGGAATGATCGTTAGCTTTTTATATATGGCCGTTTTTTGTCGCAAGGCTGGCGACCTTCTCTGGCTAATGGCTACTGCCTGGCCAATTTGATACTGTCTTTTTGTCACCGAAAGGGATCTGCTTGGAGATTAGCGATTTGCGTCTGCAAGAATGAAGTAACTTGCATAATCATCAGTAACTAGAACACCTTGTATTAGCCTAATATAGTATCCTTGTATGTTCCTTACGTATGTATGTCTAAGTCAAGCAGTGTATCTTTTGTCTACATTTTTCTACATATGTTTGTTATGTGTCTGTTAAGTCTTGACCTGTACCTAGCCCGTCGTGGCATGAATGTACAATAAAGGTATTTCATTCATTTCATTAAATCTATGCACAGATAACATATGTTGCCTTTCGTAAGAATGGGGTCCAGTTTTGTATAGCCCTTTGTAGCAAGAGAAAAAAACATTCCTCGGTTGACTGGAGCCTTGTTTTTTTCTTTTCTCTGTTGAACAGTGCCCGAGGCCGCCATCGCCCGAATTCCTGATCTACAATCGTAAAGAAACGCCGCGAGTTTGAATACTGGATTCAGAAAACAGACGGACCTGTTGTACACAACGCCCTTCTCAGTCCAGTTAAGTATTCCTGGACACAACATGCAACTACCAACACCATTTACGGTCTCCCACGACTGTCCGAAAAGCTCACCCACCGACGGGCGAAGTTGGAAGGAGTCATTACTGCAGAGCCAAACAAGAAGTTAGTTTCTACCGTCCTCCTGTGGAAACCAAGGGGCAGAGTGCATTCCAGAAGTTGACACTGGTATCAATTTTGATTGTTTAGAAAAAGCAATGTTAGACAAGGCTCTAATGAAAGAAATTTGGAAATGAGTAAAAAGAACAAGAACTCATGCCTCGACACTTGGTGGTATCATCTGATGTACCTCTGACCTCCAACTACATTTGCTATTGCAATAGTTCCTTTTATAGTTTTGTCAATTGCGAAACCTGCAATGTTAGTTGTGATAAATCACAAATATAGAAATCAGTAGAAATTGGTATCAGGTTGTATTTTTATGTAGCTATTAAATTATTACAACGAATCTCAACGGTTATATTGTAGTGGTGTATATGTTGTAGTTATTAAGTAAATAGTGTGTGGTTGTTATATTGCAGTGTTGTATATATTGTAACTAGCACGTACGTTTTGTTAGGGTTTGGTTATACTTTATAAAAGGTGACAGCCAGTGCATGTTTATATAAGCATGTCTTGCTAAAAGTAACAATTTTAAGCAGTAATCACAATAAATAACTGACATGTAATAAACTTAATTATGCATTTCTTTCATTCTGAAAAACAATGATGAATACATACAAATGAACTTATATTCTCGCAGCCACTTTTACAATAAAGGATGAAGATATTTTACAAAACGTTCATGGGTTTGAGTTAATGATTTCCAAGATGGTCGGTAGAGATTTTCCCCCTGACGAAGCCTTATTTATTTTATTTATTTATTTATTTTATTTCATTGAAATTGTAACAATGCAATACACGCGGAGCACAGCCAGCTGTTGCTGGTGATGAGTCCCGCACATAGAAACAGATACTGGACAGGCAATGCCCATTTTCACTTGAGTCTAGTGGGGAAAGTGGTGTAAAGTGCCTTTCCCAAGGGCACAAGATCGGTGGCATGTCAGGACTCGAACCCGGGACCTCTTGATTCCGAGTCGCGCACGCTGCCGTTGCGCCACACGACACCACACCTGTAGCAAAACCTATCATTTATGATGTGTGTTTTTCGTCAAAAACGCACGTGGGAGTGGTCCGTGTCATGATCTGCAAAATTCCACGTCTATCACTATCATAATAATAACCGGTGCTGTGGCAGACACCCTGGGGCAGTGGTTTAGATTATACTGCGGCCCGACAGTAGGTAAAGAAGCTGGTCATCATATCATACGAAAGTTTTAAAACTTACGAATGAGCAGAGCAGTAGTTTTCTTCGGGCTAGACCATATGAAGTCTTTGCAAATCTTTGTCTAGTGTCTAGTTGCCCGTTATTGAAAATAGCGCTAGCACAAGCTTTCTTATTTTCAAGAACCCTCAAGGCTTCTTCGTACGTCACTCATCAGAACGCGTCTGATTGGTCAACCGCCAAAGTGGGCGTGGCTAAAGATACGCTCTATAAATTTTAGCCGACCTTTAATATCAGGTTTCATTAATGATCACTGGGCGTCTGTACACATATCACATAACAGCAAGATGAGATACCGTACTAATATGATGAAGATCTCCGCGCATCTACGTAGGGCCAATGCGCGTAGGGTCAACAGGTCTAAACTCGGCAACCTCAACCCGATTGCCATGGCTTTGGCTGTGTTCACTATCATTGTGATCGTAAAGCTTATCTAGCAGGCGAAGAACGGGCGGTTTTCATATGGTGAGGATGTCTTACTCATGGTATCGTATATATGTATTCTTTCCTACGTATTCTGTGTCTGTATAAATGAAGTAATTGGCTATGAACGTACTATCATGAAACTTCATCTGTGTTGGTAGTTACATGTTTAAAGTTAAACTTTTGGTCCAAAACAAAAAAAAAGTTCTCTCACCGAGAGCTTTCGACCAGTCACTCTGGTCTTCCTCAGTGACTGGTCGAAAGTTCGAGGTGATCATGAGAGAACTTTTTTGTGTTGGACCAAAAGTTTTAATTTTAGACTATGAACGTAAACTTGTATGATCATTGAAACTGTGTAAAGATCACAATATACATGTTGCCTTTCGTAAGAAAAGGGGGTTCAGTTGTGAATATCCCTTTGTAGTAAGAGAAAAAGCACTCCTCGGTTAACTGTGGTATCCTTTTATTTCTTTTCCGTCAGGCTGTTTACACCAAAGTGGCCGCCGTCGACTCCATCCCTTCCTTTCGCTCGTGAAGTTGAAAGGGTGAGTTTGAAAATGATTCAGAAAACCACCGGGCCTGTTGCACACAACGCACTTCTCGGCCAAGAAAACGTCCTTGAAGTTTCACCAGAGCCAGCGATCAGACTGTCGTGTCTCGACGCCTGAGGGGACTGCGATCAGATAGTTGACCCACACCCACCCGATCTGACTAATTCTTACCGGCTAAGGGACACAAAACACAATGGACAGACAACTGTACATGTACGTACTGTCCTTAAATGGGGCTAACTCCTCGCGCACTCAGAAACTCTGGCACAATCATCATCATCATGATCATCAATCATCCTCCGAAGAGGTGGAGCAGACAAAGTTTGATCTCCAGAACTGCCTGTCGTTCATTGCTGAAACAAGTTCCAGGCCCTCCAAGCCTGTTTTCAGTTTCTATAAGTGGCACAATCAGTGTACCTAAAACCCGAACTAAGAGACTTAGTAACTCTTTCCTTCATCCCGTAGTTCGTCTCTACAACAAGACAATTGATTAGTAGTAAAACGTTAAACTTTATTCCAACCCACAATTTACAGAGATCAAATTTTCGGCGACCGCTGTCGCCTTCATCAGGATAATTAATGACCAATCACTTCATAACGTGATCTCGCGAGAGTTACGGTTTACAAACACGTGACCTTATTTACACGAGACTTTAATGATACGTGACGTAAGCAATTGATCAAAAGTCTCGTGTGAATAAGGTCGACAGTGGTCGCCAAAAATTTGATCTCTGTAAACTGTGTGTTGTAATAAAGTTTAACCTTTTACTATGATTACTACCAACACAGATGAACTTTCAAGACAATTGATTAGTATTACCATAAGCACTTAGTTAAAGGCACTAGGTAATGGCATACTACTAGTATGTATGGATTTTAATTGTGTAATGGTTTTCTAAACGTTTTAAGGTGAGTCAAACGATGTTAGGAGGAATGTAACAAATCATTATTTCAATGTGATCTGTACTTGTAAATCCTATGTAATAAGAAAACGTAATAATCTTAAGAAAACGTCTTATTTGTTTTTCTTCTTCTTCTCCAAAGCCCTAAGGCCAATGACGTCACTATGATTAAACTCACGTCACTATGATCATAATGATAGCTGGTGCCGTGGCAGACCCTGCGGCGTTGGTTTAGATTATGTATGTATATAATGCGGCCAGACAGAGTTGGAGAGTCTGGTCATCATGTATGTAAATTGTTGTGTTAAGTAGGTATAAACAGAGCAGTAGATTTTTGGGGGTGGTTAGATCATGTGAAGTCTTTGCAAATGTTAAACTTCTACTTCATTATCTTGTCTAGTGTCTAGTCCTTACCAAGGAGGTCCTTTTTGAACCTCCTTGTCTTTACTGAGTACAGCGTCTCCTATTTCCAAGAAGGCTTCTTGATTTCTGCTGTCACTCATTGGGACGCGTCTGATTGGTCAACCGTCAAATTAGGTGTGGCTAAAGATGGTGTGACTCTATGAGTCAGGCTATGAGTTTTAGCCGACTGTGGATATCGGGTTTCATTCATGACCACTGGGCGTCTGTAGCCAACATATCACAATTCAGCAAGATGAAATACCGTACTTATAAGAGGGTCTCCGCGACTGTACGTAGAGCCACCAGTTCTAAAGTCGAGAGTTCAAAGTCGGCTTATATTGCTGTGGCGGTGGTGACTGTGTTCCTGATAATAAAGCTTCTGTAGCAGGAAAAGGACTGGCGCTGAAATATATGGTGAGGATATCTTACTTGATTTGATTTGATTCACTAGTATTGAAATTGCAACAGTGCAATACAAGCGGAACAGAGGCAGCTGTTGCTGGTGTTGTGTCCCGCACATAGAAACGAATACTGGGCAGACAATACTCATTTCCACTTGAGTCTAGTGGGGAAAGTCGTGTAAAGTGCCTTTCCCAATGGCACAAGATCGGTGGCATGTCAGGACTCGAACCCAGGACCTCTTGATTCCGAGTCGCGTACGCTGCCATTGCGCCACACGACCCCACTATGGTTAGTATGATCTCGTATGAATTCTATCCTACGTATTCTGTAATCATTGAAACTGTGTAAAGATCACAATACTAGTATATGTTGCCTTTTGTACGAAAGGGGTTCAGTTGTGAATGTCCCTTTGTAGCAAGAGAAAAAAACGCTCTTCGGTTAATTGTGGGCTTCTTTTTTGTTCTATGTATAACAGCAAAGCGCGACTGCCGTGCACTCAATTCCTGATCTTCAATCGTGAAGAAACGTCGTGAGTTTAAAATATGATTCAGAAAACCACCGGGCCTGTTACACACAACGTACCTCTCGAACAAGCGATGTCTTCCAACAAGTATCACCAGAGCCAGGACTGTTTTGCTTTAGCTTTGACTTGTCTGACGGAACTGCGAACAGAACCTGCACCCACCCAATCTAACGCGTCCTTGCCAGACTGAGGATCACAAAGGACAAGGACAATTTCTGCATGTACTGTCCTCAAATGGGGGTAACTCTAGCCTTGAATATTCAACTGTCAAAAGTACAAGTAGTTGTGACATTTGAGAATCAGCTAAGAAAGTAGCTCAACTTTATTCTGCGTAATATTATGCTAACGTTGTCAACAGAACTAGGACGGTTGAAAGAAAGTATTTGTCACGGTTTCGATTTGTGTACTAAAAGGTAAAGAAGATGTTCTATATTTTCGTTTACAATATTTATTATTTGTACAATATTGTCAATACAGTATACATGAACACTTGTTTCGCAAAGTATCTCATTGAAATGTTGTTGCGATAACAATACAATTGTACGTTTTGACGTTTTGCTCGCTTTGTCTTCCAATCTGTCAACCTTAATTTAACATGGAATGATTGAAAATGATGCTGCCAAAGGGGTGCTGTTATGATAATAGAGGTTATTCACTTAGGTACAAAATTGTTCAGAAACCAGTATAAAGTAGAGATGATTCATTCTTCAAGCTAGCACACCACAGCCGTCTCTCATTGAGATATCTGGAGCAGCATAGTTCCCGTTTAGAACTTCTATTCAGTCTGACACATCCTCTTTCATCATGTATGCTTCTTCAATTGTACAGAGCTATAGGCTAAATGACACAAGTTGTCCAGAAAGTTGTGCAGTAAAGAACATATTTTGGCTTGTAAACATGTGGCTGTTGGTATAGGTCTACAGTGTATTACCTTTTAAACATCCCCATTTCTTGCAAAGAGGTACCGGTACTGGTACAAGAGACAACCCACTATTATAAAACAGGTTGGACAGCGGTGCAGTTACCTAACACAAGCTTAAGATTGTGTAACAGTCATTTAGAAAGAAAACTGGTAGGCTGTTTTGTAACTGGTCTATTATGAATGGCCAGAGTAGCTGATAGAATATGCCTCGGACAGAAAAATGGACTGAATGTATATCTAAGGCATGAAATACTGTTCTATACATTGCGGAGTTTTTATACACAGGTTCATTTAAAGTCTGTTTAAACCCTATGTGAAACGAATAAACGGAGCAGTAGTTTTTTTTTTTTGGCTAGACCATGTGAGATCTCTGAAAATGTTAAATTTCTACTTCATCATCTTGTCTAGTGACCCCTTACTGAGTATAGCGTTAGCACAAGCTTTCCTATTTCTGAGAAGGCTTCATAACTTCGGCTGTCACTCATCAGGACGCGTCCGATTGGTCAACAGCCAAAGTGGGCGTGGCTAAAGATCACTGTAACACTCTACCCGAGTTTTACCCGACCATAGATGTCATTTTCCTGCATGATAACTGGCCGTGTGTAGACACATCAGCGAGATGACAAGGAAACACCGTAATTATAAGAGGATGTCGTCGATAGTACGCAGAGCCACCAGTTCTACAGTTAAAAATCCCAGCATGGCTGCTCTTGGTTTGGGGGTGATAACTCTGCTCGTGATTATAAAGCTTCTATAGCAGACGAAGGACGGGCGCTTTTTCCTATGGTGAGGATGTCTTACTTATGTTATGGTTATGATGTCGTATATATGCAATCTCTGTCGTATATTGTAAGAATGAAGTGATTGACTATGAACGTTAAAGTTGCATGATCATTGGAACTGTGCAAAGATCACAGCATATGTTGCCTTTCGTAAGAAAAGGGGGTTCAGTTGTGAATAGCCCTTTGTAGCAAGAGAACAAATACTCATCGATTAACTGTGTTTTTTGTTTTTCTTCTGTTTAACAGCAAAGTTCCCACGATCACCGTCGACCCCACTCCTGTTCATGGCTGTTGAAGAAAAGCCGCAAAGCAGAAAAACACCTACCCTGGAGCCCAGAGTCACCGCAGGGCTTATAGCTTACAGTCGGGCCCGCAAAGCGACTGGACGACGGAGTTTCACAGCCTGTCCTACACAACGCACCCCCCCCCCTAAACATTAGCATGGTTGCATATGGCGGTGCCCAACTCCGTTTCTGTGGCCTTGGGCCACACAATTGTGTCACTACAGCAGGGGGCTAGTCCACTGGTAGTGGTGTGCGTCTAACTCCCATACTCCGTATGGTATGACTCGGCTGGGATCGAACTCACGACCTACCGAATGCAAGGCGAGCACTCTACCCACTTGGCCATTGCACCGGTACACAGCGCACTTCTCAGCCCAGTTAAGTATTCACCATGTATGGATAGAGCCAACAATGGAAATGTCTTTCTTCAACTCCTACCGAACTGCGAGCAGATCACTGACCTGCACCCTGTGACCCAATCTAACGAGTCCTTAATTGCCAGACTGAGGAACACAAAGAACAATGGACAATTCATTAGTGTATGTTCTTGTCCTTAAATGGGGGTAACTCTAACTTTAAGTATTCAGCTGTCACAAGTATGTAGTATTGTAGTATTGCAGAATCATCTCCAGTAGGAAAGTAGCTCATCCTAGCTCTATTCTGCACAAGATTAAGGTCATTTTGACAACATTATTAGGACCATGGAAAGAAAGCATAATGCCGTATTGAAATTGGAAATCTGTGTTAGTCCACTATTTGTTACGGTTGCTTTTTGTGGTCTAAAATGTAAAAAACAAAGCTATGCTGTATCTTTCTTGTAACGTATATAATTATTGTACAATATTGTCAATACAGTATACATGTGCACTTATTAGGGAAATGTAACTCATTGAAATGTTGTTGCGATAACAATAAAATTGTACGTTTTGACCGCTTTGTCTCCTAATCTGTCAACCTTAATTTAACATGGGATGTTTGCAAAGGACGCTCCCAAATGGGTGCTGTTATGATAATAGAGGGAGGGGCTTAGAAAAACATGATTACTCAATTAGGTACAAAATTGTTCAGAAACTAGTATAAAGTATAGAGTTGATTCATTCTTTAAGCCAACTTCTAGCACACAGTTGTCCTTTAGTGAGACAAATTCTAACAAATAAAAGTCTCATGTCTCATGACTTCTGGAGCGGCATAGTTCCCGTTTAGAACTTCTATTCAGTCTGACACATCCTCTTTCATCATGTATGCTTCTTCAATTGTACAGAGCTAGAGGCTAAATGACACAAGTTGTCCAGGAACATATTTTGGCTTGTAAACATGTGGCTGTTGGTATAGGTCTACAGTGTATTACCTTTTAAACATCCCCATTTCTTGCAAAGAGGTACTGGTACAAGAGACAACCCACTATTATAAAACAGGTTGGGCAGCGGTGCAGGTACCTAACACAAGCTTAAGATTGTGTAACAGTCATTTAGAAAGAAAACTGGTAGGCTGTTTTGTAACTGGTCTGTTATGAATGGCCAGAGTAGCTGATAGAATATGCCTCGGACAGTAAAATGGACTGAATGTATATCTAAGGCATGAAATACTGTTCTATACATTGCGAAGTTTTCATACACAGGTTCATTTAAAGTCCGCTTAAACCCTATGTGAAACGAATAAACGGAGCAGTAGTTTTTTTTGGCTAGACCATGTGAGATCTCTGAAAATGTTAAATTTCTACTTTATCATCTTGTCTAGTGACCCCTAACTGAGTATAGCGTTAGCACAAGCTTTCCTATTTCTGGGAAACCTTTATAATTTCGGCTGTGACTCATCAGGACGCGTCCGATTGGTCAACAGCCAAAGTGGGCGTGGCTAAAGATCACTGTAACACTCTACCCGAGTTTTACCCGACCATAGATGTCATTTTCCTTCACGATCACTGGTCGTGTGTAGACACATCAGCGAGATGACAAGGAAACACCGTAATTATAAGAGGATGTCGTCGATAGTACGCAGAGCCACCAGTTCTACAGTTAAAAATCCCAGCGTGGCTGCTCTTGGCCTGGGGCTGATAACTCTGCTCGTGATTATAAAGCTTCTATAGCAGACGAAGGACGGGCGCTTTTTCCTATGGTGAGGATGTCTTACTTATGTTATGGTTATGATGTCGTATATATGCAATCTCTGTCGTATATTGTAAGAATGAAGTGATTGACTATGAACGTTAATGTTGCTTGATCATTGGAACTGTGCAAAGATCACAGAGCATATGTTGCCTTTCGTAAGAAAAGGGGGTTCAGTTGTGAATAGCCCTTTGTAGCAAGAGAACAAATACTCATCGATTAACTGTGTTTTTTGTTTTTCTTCTGTTTAACAGCAAAGTTCCCACGATCACCGTCGACCCCACTCCTGTTCATGGCTGTTGAAGAAAAGCCACGAGAGCAGACAAACACCTGCCCTGGAGCCCAGAGTCACCGCGGGACTTATAGCTTATAGTCGGGCCCGCAAAGCGACTGGACGACGGAGTTTCACAGCCTGTCCTACACAACGCACTCCCCCCCATAAACATTAGCATGGTTGCATATGGCGGTGCCCAACTCCGTTTCTGTGGCCTTGGGCCACACAATTGTGTCACTACAGCAGGGGGCTAGTCCACTGGTAGTGTGTGTGTTTAACTCTCATACTCTGTATGGTATGACTCGGCTGGGATCGAACTCACGACCTACCGAATGCAAGGCGAGCACTCTACCCACTTGGCCATTGCACCGGTACACAGCGCACTTCTCAGCCCAGTTAAGTATTCACCATGTATCGATAGAGCCAACAATGGAAATGTCTTTCTTCAACTCCTACCGAACTGCGAGCAGATCACTGACCTGCACCCTGTGACCCAATCTAACGAGTCCTTAATTGCCAGACTGAGGAACACAAAGAACAATGGACAATTCATGAGTGTATGTTCTGTCCTTAAATGGGGGTAACTCTAACTTTAAGTATTCAGCTGTCACAAGTATGTAGTATTGTAGTATTGCAGAATCATCTCCATTAGGAAAGTAGCTCATCCTAGCTCTATTCTGCACAAGATTAAGGTCATTTTGACAACATTATTAGGACCATTGAAAGAAAGCATAATGCCGTGTTGGAATTGGAAATCTGTGTTAGTCCACTATTTGTTACGGTTGCTTTTTGTGGTCTAAAATGTAAAAAACAAAGCTATGCTGTATCTTTCTTGTAACGTATATAATTATTGTACAATATTGTCAATACAGTATACATGTGCACTTATTTGGGAAATGTAACTCATTGAAATGTTGTTGCGATAACAATAAAATTGTACGTTTTGACGTTTCACCCTCTTTGTCTTCTAATCTGTCAACCTTAATTTAACATGGAATGATTGAAAAGGACGCTCCCAGGGGTGCTGTTATGGTAATAGAGGGAGGGGCTTAGAAAAACAAGGTACAAAATTGTTCAGAAACCAGTATAAAGTAAAAATTTTTCAAACCAACCGACACACTCTAGCACACAGCAATGTCCTTCAGTGAGACAAATTCTAACAAATAAAAGTCTCAAGTCTCATGACATCTGGAGCGGCATAGTTCCCGTTTAGAACTTCTTTTCAGTCTGTCTTAACATCTTTCGCCTTGTAGGCTTCTTCAACTGAACAGAGCTAGAGGCTAAATGTCACGATTTCTCCAGAAACCAGGAAAAGGTCATATCGGGCTTGTAAACATGCAGGTGTTGCTATTAGGTCTATAGTGTATTACCATTTAAACACCCCCAATTTCTTCCAAAGAAAGACTGGAACAAAAGATAACCCTACCCGCTAAACAGGTTTGACAGCATTGCACTTACCTAACACGAGCTTGAGAAGATATTGTGCAATTATTTTCATTTACATTTCAATCACCTCAAAACAAGGCTCATACAAACCACCTGCATGTTTTGGGTTACATTAAGGAACTGTAGAGACTGATGTTTGTTCACCCTAGACTTAAATAGTTTATGGTTGTACCCATTCACAAGGAAGCTCGTTCCGTAGTGATGTAGTTCTAGGATTAGTGATACACTTTGAAAGAAACCATGCAGATCACACCCACCTTGTGCTGCTGTAGAGGTTTAGATATAACCCATAACAAGCATGACGATGCCTACAATCATGCCCAGTCCGAGCAACAAAGCAAAGAACTTCTGCATCGCGAACACAAAAGTTTAACGCTGTGTAGAACAAACCAGGGACCGGTCGGACTGTAGGCTGTTTTGTGTCTACTGGTCTGTTATGAACGGTCAGAGTAGCTGACTCAGTGGAATCCAGGTCACCCTGCAAGATGCTTCAGGGCAGAAAAATGGACCGAATGTATATCTTTGGCATAAAATACTGTTTTATATGTGTTCATTGCGGAGTTGTCATACACAGGTTCATCTAAAGTCCACTTAAGTCCTATGTGAAACTTGTGTCCATGGTTGATTTTCCTGTATGTGAACTGAGATTTTCGAGTAAAGAGTATTTCGGGCTGACTGATGACCCGGTTAAGGGGCAAAGGTTAACATTGTTTACGTGAAGATGGGTCAATTGATTCGGGGCAAAAGATAGTAGACTTTTTTCGACTTCTGGATTGCCAGGGCAAGCCTATCTGAGTATGCATCAGAACAAACAATTTAAGAGAGATGTGACCATTTCCAAAGTGGGGAAATGTGCTATTAGATTGGTCCACACTTATTTCTACTCAACTCAAATTTACAGAAAAAATACAAAAAATGAATACAGAGCCAGTATGTGTTTTCACATTTCGAAACTTCTATTTTATTGCATTTAATGAAAAGACATTATTACCGGCAATTTTGTACGAGCATGCATATACATACAACAAATTGATGATGAAAAAAAAAACTGCACACGACAAAAGTTGATACCACTGTTGATACCCAAGATGGCGACGTAAACAAAATCACGTGACCTATGACGTCATGCTCAAAGAGAGAATTGTTACGTGCAATTAGAAGCAAAACGACCTCAAATGGACATTTTAGATTCTGTATTATTACATTCTGATTATATGTTTATTAATAATATATATATTTAAAGCAACATATAACATGTATAATCTTCCCGAGGCTGCTTACAGCAAATTATAGATATATGCAATTATAGAATCTAAAATCAGATAGCGCTTACATGTAGCTATGCTTTTCAGAAAACGTGTTGTATGCAACACGGATTGCACGTTTAAGATGTGCTAGCCTTAAACTTTTTAAAATGTACTAGCCTTAAACTTTTTAAGATGTACTACTAGCTTTAGCCTTCTTTGCCTTTTTCTTTGCCTTCAGGGCAGCCACTAGCTTCTGCTCATTCTGGACTTTCTCCTGTTCTTCTAGCAGACCGCGCCCGATGTTCGGGTCCTCCCTCTGCTCGATGTATAATATTCCTGAATCTACTTACAGTAAATTATAGCTGTGTACTTATAGCAGATAAGATAGTGTACCATAAGATAGTAGAGAAAGCTTAGCAATGCTTCTCAGAAAAGAGACTGCGCTTTTTAAGGTGTACTAGCCAGCATTAGCCTTCTTCGCCTTCTTCTTTGCCTTCAGGGCAGCCACTAGCTTCTGCTCGTTCTTGACTTTCTCCTGTTCCTCCAGCAGACTGCGCTGGAAGATGTTCGCGTCCTCCTTCTGCGCGTCTCTGAACTCCATCGCCTCCCGAACTTCTCTCACCAGCTCCAGCCTCTCCACGTTATCCAGGGCGCGGAGAAGTTCCACGATGCGGTGGGGAAGGTCTGCAGAAAAAAAAAATTAGGAAAAATCAACAAGAAATCATAGCCTCTACCAGGCTTCGGAAGGCCAAATAGAGAGGTATGCTATCTGGCATGTTATCTCTCTATGTGGCCAATTTCTGCAGTACAACTGTTTCCAGCCGCCTTCCGAAGCCTGGTAGAGGCTAAGAAATGAGAGGTTCTAGATTTCCTGCTGGCTCTCCTGGTCAGATGCAACACACAGAGGCATTTGACCTCCTGTTATTCTGCCTGTCAAGTCCACCCCCCACCCCCCACCCACATGCTGTCAACCTACTATGGCACGGAGAAGTTCCACGATACGGTGGGGAAGGTCTGAAAAATTGGAAAAATTAAAAGAAAAAAAACACAGGAAATTTCATCCTTCTGGCACCAGTACAGGTGTATCATTAGCATATTTAATCAAATCTATTACATTGATGTACCTTATGTTTAACTTAATATGACTGTCCTTTGTTTATTTTTACTTGATAGCTAGGCTGTACTTGTTTTAATTCCATGTAGTGAAGTATGCCCATTAGCAAAGAAATAACGTAAACTGAAGCTAGTGAAAAAAGCCACTAGCAGGAAAAAATGTAAAATAATAATCCGATTGAACAATACAATGTACTTACTTTCCTTTAATATGGACGGAGAATAGACAACTCTTGTTAGATATTCCTCAAACTTATCGTCCGGCACTCCGGGTTCTGAAACATGTGTAACATTGAACATGTCACTCTCATACTGCCGATGGCTATTTTTTGATGGTAGTCTATTTTGCAACATTTAACATACTTAAGATGAATATGGGTCATTTTCTATGATCTTTTACAATGATCATACAGTTGAATACGCCAATACAGTACATCACAGCACAGCACAGTGTAATTATACGAGATCACAACAGGCTAGAAAAACTGTGATTAATTTACGTCTCTTTCAACACAACTCATAAGTTTTAATCATCAAACAGAACCCCCTCTCCGTTTCCCTCCGAAAGAGTCATGAATTGATGGTGACTCACTCCAATGTTTCTTGAACAGGTCAAAGATGGCGTCCTGTTCCTTCTTCGACAGTCTGTCCTGTATGAATGTGAACATTGGATCTGGAATGGAAACGGTTAATCATAATTATCATATAGCCGGGTGGCGTAGACCAATCAGAGGCCTCCGTTACCCGTGCTTTATTCTCCGATAAACCATGGCTCAGCCGTGCGTTATTCTCCATAAACCATGGGTGAAACCATAATGATATAGGGGTACACAGCTCTTTCTGTTAATATTCATAGCAGTTTCCTGGTCAGACAAAATTATGTTTTTTTTAAGCTTCATATAAACTAAAATGTGTGTGAGTATGAAATGTATATGTAAATAGATAGAATTTGAACGGGAGAGCAAAAACCATACTTATTTTGACACCCCTACAAAAAGTGGTATCGCCCACATCACCTGACTGAATCAGACCAGGGATCAGACGATTTATTTTTTTTGGTCCGCCATCTTGCCTTCTTGTGTCATGGAGAGTTTGCCTAATTTCTACATGGAAGAGATAACAGACGCGGATTTAGATGAGATATTTGGACCCATGGAGGTCGAGGAACAGACGCTGGAAGCTACACCGGAGACAGAGGTCAGCAGGGTGCGTTTCGCGTGTCTGAACGAACAACAACT